>NW_009615687.1:4476-42171 GCF_000690535.1 Cariama cristata | reverse complement strand
CAAAGAGACTGTGCAGGGCTCCATCCCAGGTGTAGCCTTTCTGCTCGGAAATTAAGAAAAAAAGCCCGGGAGTCAGAAGTGTAACGAGCAAAACTGTGACGCCTTCAGTTTTAGCTAAAAAAATCCTCCCAGACGGGATCTTCGCCACCCAAGGCGGTGGTGAACGACTCCTTGTGCAGGTTTTTGAAGTAAAGGCGAAATGAGTTTTAGAGAAATGCTTCCAATTAAAACTCATCCGTTTTACATCTGTCACAATTTCTGGTTTAATTTTATCATGAAATTAAGGCCGATTCTGCGACACAATAACAGAAGAGCCTCCCTGAAAATCAGAACCCCCCCGAACCGGCTGCCTCATCATTTTTCCCTCAGGTGGATGGAGCCCCACGGCACGCCGAGGCCCACCTCTCGCAGTAAGGAACGTAAACGTGCCCGGGAATGTATAGAAGGGGTGGGGGCCTTCGCACCGCGCACCCAGGGTGTGACGGGTCACGCGGTAGCTCTGTGTGTCCGTCTCGGTTTGTTTCGTTCCTGCAAGCGTCTTTGAGCAAAGACTCACACATTTGTTGAATTACTGGGCAAATCTTAATACCTGTATCAAAAAATGATCGCAGTAAGGAACGTAAACGTGCCCGGGAATGTATAGAAGGGGTGGGGGCCTTCGCACCGCGCACCCAGGGTGTGACGGGTCACGCGGTAGCTCTGTGTGTCCGTCTCGGTTTGTTTCGTTCCTGCAAGCGTCTTTGAGCAAAGACTCACACATTTGTTGAATTACTGGGCAAATCTTAATACCTGTATCAAAAAATGATTGTTATGGCAGGGTATTTTGGATAGGTGAGGGGAAGAAAGGTATATTAGGAATGGCTTTAAGACATCTTTTTACTCCTTCATATTTTTGGCTTGTTTTAGGCCATGTTCCCCGCATAACTCAGAATTGCCTCCAATCTACTTTAATGTTCTGCCATCGTGCGCCCTTAGGTGTTGCCCAGGAAATTCACATCCAGTTTATAGTTTGGATTATGGTTTTTCCTCCTCCTCCCCCAAATCACGGGACGGTAGTTCGGTTGGCCTGTCAGCAGTGCAGCTGTTGAAGATTTCTTTTCTCTGGCTGTGTGTTCTATGAGTTTTCGAAATTTCTAGACGTTATATTTTTGAGACTTTCAATTTCCTGTCAATTTTAGTTGAAACTGGTCAATGCATTCAAAGTTTATAGGAAGATGGAGCAGCTAGACGGTACAATGATATAATCCTCATTTGCTTTGAAAATTGGGCTAAAACGCCACGATTTTGGTTTTTAGGAAAATTTTGGCGAGGCGATCAATACTGATAACAGAGGTACTGGCTATGAAGTGTGGATTTGCTAGCGGTGACACCGGTTTGCTACTGCTCTGCTGTTGTACCCTCTGATACTGCTCGTGCCGCCAGAGTGTAAACCATGAGTAGAGCTGGTACCACCCTTGTGAGGGGTGAGGTTGGCAGAGGGAGCAAATACACCAGGTCGTCGCTTCCCCAGGGTCACCAAGGGTCTGGAGCTCCTCTCTTTGAGACCCGGCCCAGGACGCCGGTGGTGGTGGTTGGCAGGGGCCCCCTCACAGGGCACAGAGGGTCGCTCCTGCCACCACCCTTGGCATACCCAAACGGTGGCTCCGGGGTGCCAGCGATGGTGACAGCACCTCGGGAGAGGCAGGTTGTCCTTGCAGCACCCACCGAGAGAAATGTTGACTTTCTGTCTCTCCATGACGAGGAAACTGTGGTTGGAAGGTCTCCCCGAGGAGAGCAGACTCTTCTTCCAGCAGGCAGGCATTGAAGAGGTGAGGAAGAGTATGGCTGAAGAGAGGTAACTGTGCTCTGTGTTTGCTTCGGCGGCACTTTTGCCTGTTTGATGGTTAGAAGGTGTCAAAGCGTTTTCCTGGGCTGGGATAAGGACGGCACACTTACGTTTGTGCTTGGAAGTGTTGAGGTCACCCTCAGGTTAGCCTCCTGAGCGAGGACGTGTAAGGGCAGCAGGTGTTTTTGTATTGATGGTGGAGCAGAACTGGTTTTGTTGCCCAATTTTCTTGGCTCAGGACACGCATCTCATGTTATTTCGGCCTGGTGAGAGAGATGACATTTGTAGTCATGCTGAGCTTTTTTCAGAAGGTGGCAGCAGCTTATTACTTATATAAAAGAGATTGCTGCTAGATGGTAGCGTCCGCCAAGTGTAAATAAACACTTAGACTTAATTTCACATTCCTTTACTGGGTCATTGTTGTGAGCGCCTTAGATTTTCTTTAGGTGGTAGAGTTGCAAATTGAACTTAACATGTAGTTTATAGTAATTCTTAGGATATTTTATTGCTGTGTATCATCAAAGTGAAATTTTGGGATGGTTTGATTTTCAAGCAGAGGGCATTAGAGATTCATAAAGATGTTTGCCAGGTTTTAGCTCTTTTTCCCTTTTCAAGGGATACACACATGTGCCACAGTTTATTGTCCAAAACATGCACTTCGTAAGACATGGGACAGTTACAGAGACTGCTAGCTTTCTTTTCCGAAAGTGATGATTAGATAACACATATATTCTTTACATCCAGACAATACCTGGCAGAGTAATACAGGGATTCAGAATCATGAATATTCATGCTTCCAACCATCTGTTGATTAGTTTAATTCTCTATTCATATCCAAAATTCATAAATCCCTGAAACTACGGGAGTAAGATATGAGTGCATCTGCTTTTCTCTTCCTTTAGATAGATTTTTTCCAAAGTAAGAGAAGAACAGTGATAAAGAAAGCAGGGGCGGAGAGGTAATGGAGTAGGATAGAAAGAAATGGAGAAGGTGGAAAGAGAGCAGGAAGCAAAGGCAAAGTTACATCCAGGCTTCCCCATCTGAAGTGCTTTCCTATGGACTGGTGTTTTCTTTTTTTTGTTGGAATATGTGCTCAGAACAAGAAGTATGTCTTCCTTTTCATTTGATGTCTTCCAGATGCTCTGCAAACAGTAAACACATAACGCAAACGTTCCTTGCAGCAAACATGTCATCGGCATGCTGCTGTTACTAAACACATTTTCTCTGCTCCGGCTTGCCTGTGAGCATCTGCCGAGTAAACACTCATGATGGATACAAATGGGCTCGGGTGCTGGAGCGGACCACTGATTGACAGCTGAGCTTGAGCAATTTGCCCACGAATGAATTGAAGTGATAACCTTTTCTTTGCAGCTGGAAGATTCAGGTTTCTGACCGTAAGAGTGAGAGCCAAGGCGCTCAGCAGAAATTACAGAGGGTAGGATGGTAAACGTTAGCAGTGGGAGCGGAGGAATTACAGGTATATAACTCAGCTTTTGTGTTTTGTCGTTTTTTAATACTGTGTAATGGTATGGTACCGGTGTTACGAAAACAGCAGGAGGAATCATTTTTCAAACTCCTAGATGAAAAACGTGATATAATCATGAAAATGTTTCATGTCCTATTGATTGTATGTACATCCCACGGTGATGCAAGTTTAAAAGGTACGACCAGTTACAGCTTGAGATGGTTTTAGTCCAAGCATGATAAACAGTTTTCCTTGCCCTCTTTAAGAAGAGAAAAATAGCCAAGCCCAGTCTTGGCAACGCGTGTGAGTGTGTATAATTATGCTTGTCTTTCTACTGCTATATTAAGTATCAGTGTACAAAAAGTGAGAGCTCCACGAGTTGATGAAGTAGAATATTATTAACAAACCTCCCTCCTTTCTATATGCCTGGCCGTAACTGTGCCTGACACAAAACAAGTATTTTACTAAAACAGGGAAGGAGACAGAGAACGAGAAAAAGGCGTGAGATGGTTGTATTTGAGAGACCCTTTCTCACTAGCAGCAGTGGTAAGGATCGGGCTATGCAAGAGACGTCAGGTGATTACTTTTAACGTTACGTTCATACGTGCCGTGATTGCTTCTCTGCCCAGATACTGCATAATTGACTGCGCGGCGTCAGCCGGCACCACGTGGGGTGAGCACAGATACTCTGACGGAAAAAGCACTGCGGCTCTGGTACTGAGATACATCTTTTTTAAAAAAACCCTCCTTGTAAAGAGCGAGGATGGGGAGGGGTGAGAAGCGGGGGAGCCATTTCTGCAAAGTGAATTTATTAATTGTGTTTCTTACCTGGTGTAAGGTGAAGTTCCCTGTGAGAGGAGAGAGATCGTGCTCATTTTGCTAAGCCATAGGCACTACTAGGGTGAACTGACTGCTTCATCAAAATCAAAATCATGCGTGGATGTGAGCAAGGAAAAAAGAGAGGTAGGGTAAAGCTAAGCAAAGAAATCCTAATGTTGCTGACAGAATAGTGCCACTCTTACCACATTTCTTAGCCGGATCTTGGAAAAACACAACATTCCTTTTCAGCTTGGGATCCACCAAATGCTCCTTCAGCATCCTTCTGGTCCGTGCAATAGCACTGGCAACTGCTTCTTTGGGCTGTAAAACTGCAGTCTGAGAGGTGAAGGACAGCTGTGATTTTATTTTTAAAAACATGATTAAAATACTTCTCGGGGAAGGGCGATAGGAGAGCGGTAGATTTGTAGCTGGAATTTCAGCCAGTTCTGTAGAGATAAGTTACCAGTGATACACAAATGGTAAAACCCAAATTTGACAGCCAGAGCGTACGTTAAGGTAGAAGTCAAAAAAGTCCTTTTGCTTGTAAACAGCACCGTTAATAGGGGAATGGTTGAGAGAATGAAGATGGATCAATACTATGCCTTTTTTTACAGTCAGCGTATTATAACCTTTGAAGACACTGGCTCTGCCTGTATTTGTTCTGGAGCAGAACAACTTGTGCTCCAAGGTGTCAGCTAAGCAAAGATTTGTATAATCTGTGTCCACCAGTCAATGAAAAAATTTCCTACTGCATATTGAAAATGTGGAAAACTATTTCATGTACTGGCTGAAAGTAGATAACTGACAGCCTAAATCCTTTATGCTTGGGTTTTTTTGAAATACATGAAGCTTTGATATGGGTAAAACTACAAAGGATCGCTTCCCAGAAGGAAAATATCTAGCTGAAAAAATTACTCATTGCTATTTCAGCCATGCGTTCTTCTGCGGTATGGTATGTTGAAAAAAATCAATTGGGTAATAAGCTCATGAATAGTGAGTCAGTGGAAGCTGGTGACAGCCTTGATGTTGATCAATAATGTCAAGATTTTGGAACGGGTTACAAAATAATAGCGGGCTCTGCAGATGCTGCTGAATTAGCGAATAAACTGGACGTGACCACCAACGCTCCTTTTTCTGTTAGTAAGCCCTTGTGATTTTTCATACAAAGGGCAAAAAGAAGCCAATTAGTTGGTCATTAGGAGCAGTTTTGTGCAGAATTCTTCACTTACACACCCTGAACTTAGTATGCTGCTCTTAAATGAACAGTTCTGAACTTCCCAGCACTACTACTTTCTTTTTGGCAGTTTCCAAGCTCTTCAGAAAATACAGGGCTTTGGGAACGTTTGCAAGGGCAGCAGACCCTTCGCATCTTCACGGATGTTACAGGAAAACAGAAATATAAAGATGATAATGTTTAACCTGCTGGCAACAGTAAAAATCATGAGCTGACCGGACAGCTCGATCTTCAGCGGAAGACGGCAGCCTACTACTTTCTTTTTGGCAGTTTCCAAGCTCTTCAGAAAATACAGGGCTTTGGGAACGTTTGCAAGGGCAGCAGACCCTTCGCATCTTCACGGATGTTACAGGAAAACAGAAATATAAAGATGATAATGTTTAACCTGCTGGCAACAGTAAAAATCATGAGCTGACCGGACAGCTCGATCTTCAGCGGAAGACGGCAGCCGCCTTCACTCTGTTCTTTTTCAGGCTTCCTTTTAACCTCCATTGCAAAATACGTAACTTAGTGTAAACTCAGATCTACTTCCATTTTCTTCCCAGACACTTCTGTTCTCTGCTTTTTTTCCTGGGGCTGTTAAACAATAGAAATGAGTGTAGCAACCTTGATGGATAATTTTAACCCATTGTGTGACAGCTGACAGTTCTCCCAGTGATTTTTCTAAAGCGATTTCTTGGATAAAGCTTTGTCCCCTAATGCTGAGAATACATTGGCTGGTTTAATAAATCAGCGGGCGTGGGGAAAATGGGCAGTTCGGTTCGGTTCAGTTGGTTGCTGCTTTCATGTTCTTCTACTGTCTTAAGTGCTTGCAGCCGTGATTAGGGGGAAAGACAATAAAATTGACGTAAAGGATTGTTTTAATTACGAATCTCAATTTGCAAAAACAGCCAAAGACTGTTCTTGGGTCTTCAGGTAATTTTTAATAATAAAAGTGATAGCTTATGGCCTTGCCACATTGGTTTGCCTAGCTATTATTTTGTCAAAGACGTAGGACCTGATGTATTTTTCTGTTGCAGAGGTAAAAAATGAGCCCATGGTAGCTGGCAGCACAGCACTTTTTCTTCATCTGAAGGTGTACAAACAAGATCGGTAGATCTCGCTCCGCCTTGCAGGGCAGATCACATAGCTTGCGCTCCCTGCTCTGAGAAAAGACTTCTGCTGGCTTTGGGTCAGAGTCATAATCTGCGTCTCTTATTTGCAAATTGGAGATACTAATAGATGTCAACAAAAGGAGAGCTGCAATAGAAAAATTAGTTCATGTTAATAACACACTTTGAGGTCATTGCATTGAATGATTAAATGATGCAATTAAAAATACTCTTGTCTGTTTTTTCGCTCGGTACAGTCCAATTCCTCTTTTGCATGTGAAGCTGACTGTGTTTGCCTTCGGTTGTGATATTTGTATTTGTGGGGGATTTTTTGAAGCCCTCTGACTGTACAGTTCTAGCAGTTCCCTGGTATTTCTGGCCGCTGCCATGCCCGAACTGCCGCCGCTGCTGCCTCGTCGGTCACACACACGGATCTCTCCAGCTGAAGTCGCTGGTGTGGTTCAGCCGTGTTCCTGCTTTGCTGATGCTGGAGAAGCGGGTTTTAGGTGTGTGGTAACTGGCCTGCTAATTGGAGCTCTTATATGAGTTTTACCCCAAGCATTTCACTTCTATCCTCATTAAAAAAGTCTTTCTAGACTTCAAAGCAGGAGGGCTGTTAAATTAACTTAGACGGATGAGAGAGAGGGATTTTTCTTTAAATTGTGCTGCAAATCACACATTTTGTAGTGAAGCTTGAGGCAAAATGACTTGAATGCAGATAATCCTCCAATGTTCTTCCCAGTGTTCTCCCATATGTGTCTCGGAGGACGCATATGTTTCCTCACAGGTGATAAAACTTGGCTAAGCAAATACCACAGAGGGTGTCAGCATAAAATACCCCAGTCATTTTGTCTCGGTCACCTGTAATTTAAATACCATCACAGGCTATAGATCGTGATGGGAGAATATCTGGATTTTGGTTAGGCTCAGATACCTATTACCCAGGGTAACCATGCAATGAAGATGCACTGGTTGCATTAACCGAAAAAGGTCCTAAATGTGATATAGGCTTTGTTTCAGGCAGTGTAAGTTTCCGATTTTTCCCAGCGCTTCAGACTGCATTATTATTTAATACGCACCCAGAGCTTGAATACGTATCTGAGCTATTGCATGTTATGAATTCCCAGAACTGGCTGGTAATATTCTTGAAAAATACTTTTAAAATGAGAGTTACTTTTTTCTTGCTTCAAATGTGGCTGGAAATATTGTGAGAACAACCATTTTCTTGGTGTCTCTGCATTTCTGGGCTAATCTGGAAACTAGCAGTGGAAACCCATTTCTCTCAGACCCTCAGAAGCAACTGTCCTGAAGCTCAGTTCTGGCCGGAGGGGAAGGTGCCAGCGGGTTCGTGGTTTGACCAAACCAGTTTGTCCCTTCTTGTGTTTCTTTTGGAGAGAGACAAAGAAAATACTTGGACTTGAGCAATACTGCCTTTTTATATATATATTTGATCAAGATCCAATATTCCTGCTTAACCAGGTAGTGCTGCAATCGGTATATGGGGCTGTGAAGGAATGCAGTCTGTATGCCTTACGCAGCATCCTTTTCACTCAGGTGGTTTTCTTCTTGCTGATATTGTATGGGAGTTATTTCTACGTGAAATTTGGAAACTGTGATTAGAAGCAGTGCAATGCAGAAGAAAGGTGTATTCGATTTGTATCGTGAAGCCCTTTTAAATGCCCTTCCCTGCCCTGGCAGGTCACGGTGTAGTGCCAATGTGCTTGGCACTGCTGGAGTTGAAAGCCTGCCCCTATTTTTACATCTCCAGCAGTTACAGAAAAGCCAAAGGACTAATCCTGAGACCATATCACCAGCGTAAAAAGTTACCTCTCTCAGTGAGATGTGTGTTGCTGGTAACTCGTATTTCTGACTGGAAGTCAGATCCTGTCCAGAAGAGTTACTGAGGTGTTGCTATAGGATGTTACAGAGCTACTTGATTGTAGGACGTTAATATTGTTATTGCCCCGTTATAAAACACGCATACAGTGCAATAGCTCATTTCGATAAAACTACTGGATTTATTTGTTCTTCTAATCTAAGTAAGTCTTGTAGAAGAGATCTTGCTGGATCTCTCCCAGCAGGGCCAGACTTCAACCTCTTGCTCTCTGCCCATATACGCTCTACAACAGTTCAGGTTCCTAATCCTGAATAAAGACTTCAACGTGTACTCTCTGTTTTCCATTTTCCATTCTCTCCGTAAAAACTGAATGTCTTCTCCAAGGGCCAAGAAATTTGGCTATGCGTGGGACAAGTATCCAAACGTATGGCTTGCTTAGATCAACCTCACAAATGGCACTGTGAGGTCCATCCGGACTGGAATCGGAGGAATTTTCTCAGGTTCTGTGTAAACTTCCTGCCAGATGGTACGGAAAGTCTGGATAGTGTGGGGGACTGACGGTTTACTTGAGAGGTAGATGAAAGTGATAATGGTATGTGCTGTAGGGTTTTCTGGTATCCTTGAACAGCTCTCAGTAAAGCTTATGTGCTTTGTTTAATGTTGTTAAAAAAAAATCTCTCCTCTCATTCCTTAGCTTTTTTTGTTTCTGCCAGCAACTTTTTTAATCCAGAGGAGGCAAGAATGTGTTTACCCTCTCTTTTTTGCAAGAAAAGGGGCAGGAGAGTCATGTAACTTAATGCTAATATGAATTAGTAATTTAACTATATTATTATAACATTTTATTTATACAACTGTTACTCGGCTCCTATTTTCAGGAAGAAAATATGTGAAATATATTAAGGTAATTTCCATACTTTGTAGAAAATTCTCTCAGCTCCTGCAGCAAAACTCTCCTCTCCTTAGTGGAAATACCATTTCTATGAGTGGGCATCCTCCTGGAAAATACTAACGTAATATTTTTCCAAGAATGGTGCCATTAGCCAGTTCATGTTGTAGTTACAGCGTGCATGACGAAGAGGGAAAGACTTTACTGCTGTTTTGTCAGCTATGATATTAATAGGGCATTTCAGCTTTGCTTACTCACTCTTCATGAGCAGTTGTTGAAATTTCAAGTCTGAGGATCATTTCCCTGGTGTTACTCGCTATTCACTATGTCCTGAGATGGAATATCATCTCCAGGTAAAGACTTTTCAAAGTCTGGTATTTGACTCCATGGTCTCTGGGTCTTCCGTGGCCTCCTATGAGACTCTGAATATTTGCCCTTTGCTCTCCAGTGGTCTGACACAGAAGGGATCGGCCGATGTATTATACGTTTAAGTATTGCCTCAGTGTCTGTGGGCTGTTCGGTGAATATAACACACCTATCCGTAGGCGGGCGTTGCATTCAGTCAAGGTACCACTTAGTCACACACCTATTCTTAATGGAGTTTGGGATCCTGCCATATTTTGCATCATTTGTTACTTGATTACAATAAATTTATCCTCCTATTCCTTTAAGCTATTTCAATTATTTATTAATCTATATTTTGCTTTAAACAGCCTAGCAATAGCCTGCATGATTACCCAGTATAATTTGCTCCTGTAACAAAGCCACCGCATCCTTGCAGTAGATCGCCTGGCTCTCACCTGCAGTCCCCCAGCTGGCTCGTGGCCTTTCCACATCCAGCTGGCCACGCTAATCCAGGTTGCCTTTCCAAACCCAGAAACACTGGGAACACGCCTGCACAGCTCTTCAGCTTTAGAATTTGAGAAATGGTGTGTTGGTTTTTTGTTTATTTATCTTTCTTTTTTTTTTACAATTACAGGATTTTGCACTTATGAGACAATAAGCATAAAAGAAACATCTGCTTAAACAACTTCCACATCCAACAGTTTAATGGCATGACTTTTTTTTCTAAGTGAATTCCTAGGTGCCTTTCACACCCTGAAGGCAATCCTCAGTGCCGTTGTTGCAATTATTCCCCCAGGATATCCCAGTTCCAGATCCGGACACTGTGTAAGTGGAGCCTGTTCAGTTGGAAGAGTCTGGCCCTGCACTTCGAGGTGTAGCTTTAACTTTGCACCCCGAATGCACTTTCTGGCACCACGTGGATTACCCCAGCTCTGTCCCTCAGCCTGCACTTCACAGCCCCCTATAGCCATGCCCAGCCCCACCAGCAGACTTTGACATGGAAACCTGCGCGTTGTCCCCCAGCTGCCACCTGCCCTGCCTCCACGCAGAGCCGGCCTCTCCCCGGGCACCCAGAACCCTCCAAGAGCTGGGGCAGCCCCAGCCTTGCCTGCACGGCGCAGTTGTGTGGGCATGAGTTAAAGCAGAGCCGGGTCTGAAGGCTGGATGTGGATGTGACGTTTACAAAGCCATCCGATTCTTGCTGGGAGAAGAGCAGGTACAGGACCTGGGTGGAGACACGGCGGGGAGCTGCCCTTTGGTACTCTGAAGATGAGGGAAACGAGTGGACTCTGTATTGGTGCGTAAAATCTCGTGGTCCCCTTGCGTCCTCTTCAGTTCGGGTGCTGCAAAAAACCTGCAGGTTTGGGAGAGGGTGAAGCACCTGGTGACGGGTACCCCAGCGCGTCGTGACCTGAAGGCTGCAGGCAGCCTGGGAGTCGAGCTCAGAGCTGTGCCACGCTCTTCGTCCTCAGGAGGATGTCCTCTTCGCCACGGCCCGTCGTGCTGGCACATGGAGAGCGAGTGCTCCATTATGCTTGGTGTGGCTTTTCATTTTACTTTCTTCATAGTAATATCCGAGCGCAAGCCTGAAATGATGGATCTGCTATTTGCCACTCAGGTCAGCCTCATCACTCTCTCGGGGGAAATTGTGCGTTTGGAGTAATGCTTTGTTTTAATAGGGTTTTGTTTTTCCTTTAATAGGGTCTTGTTTCTGGTTTTTATATATATAAACCAAACACACATATATCTGTATGTATAAAACTATGTAAATGTACTTACATGTTTTTTCTTCAGAGAGGGCAAGGCTCAAGAGGAATGTCTTTTTTGAAAGGTGGAGGATGGTAATATTTAAGGTGGTTCTTGGAGGCTGCAAGGGTTCATTCTTTAGCCTCAGGCTCTGTCCTGAAAATGATATTAACAGGTGGGCTTTGTCCTCACAGTGGAAATTGTCACTTTATCTCAGGAATGGAGCTGTTAACTGCAGTCTTTATGTCTTATACAAATGCATGAGAAACTATGCTGTCTCTCCCACCTGCTTTTAAAGAACAACAAACCCCCCAGAATTAATTGTTAAAAAGTCCAGGCCCTTGGTAAACATCATCAGCTGGGATGCTGCCAGTGATCAAAAAGTTACCAGCCAGCTCCATCGGTCGGCCGACTTTTGACTTCAATGTCGGGTGAATGAGTTCCTAAGAAAAAGGCAGGTTTGCATTCCAGGTGTAAGCTACCTGAGAGTGAGAAAAGATTACTGTAATATTTTGACAGAAGTGTTTCCTCTCTGCCCTCAGACGTTGTAATTAACCTGTGTGAGGCCAGGACGACGTATGATGAGTGGAGAGCATCCAAGCTATCTCTAGGCTGGGCAACTTACCTACTTTACCAGGAGTCCTGCAGCACCTCGTGCAACACCTCTAAGTATAGACTTTAAAGCCCTTCATTTTAAACAATAGTTGGGGGAGCTGTAATTGCACTATACTGCTCTAAACTATCTTTACCATACTGTGTATGTGTGTATTACCTCTGTGACTGCTCGTTCCTCAGTGGGCTCTGAAAGAATAATTTGAACAAGTGTCATTTATTGTTGCCTCGCACTTCTCCGGCACAATGATATGCCCCATTACCCGCTTAGCAAGCACTCCCTGCTCCCTTTCTTTTTACAGGAAAAAGATAGAACAGGTCCTACAAAGTGCCTTTCAAATTGCATGGTAGTCCCCGCATCTTCTGGTATTAATAACGTTCCCTATTAATTTCCAATTTTTTTCTCTGTCAATCTCTAGCTTTGCAATCACACTCAGAGACCTTTTTATAACTCCTGACTTGGGCACCGCTTTCAATCCGCTCCCTCTGGAAGTGGTGGTGTGTCCATACGATCCTGTGACGCAATGTGTACGTGTAACACTTCTCTCTCCGCTGGAGCTGAAGCTGCAGATCTGACCCAGCCTGCGTACACTAACTGTGATGTTGAAATTGCTCATCATTATCTACAAATGGAAGTGTGAAATTCCCGGATTCATAATTTGCATTATGCTGGAAGGACATATAAAGTGGGTGTAAGCGTAATGAGAAATAATCAACAGCGTTTTTTTCCTTTATGCTTAGGAAATGTGTTTTGGAAATACTTTCAGGTAGGCTATTTTGTGTACTGTGTTTTGGGCAAGTGAATGAAAATCAAAAGGTGGCATCCGTACATCTCTGAAGTTCTGGAGAGAAAGCTCTGCTAGCTTGGGGAAGTTTCACAATTGCCTAGATAGTCTTGATAGGAATTAAGATACAGTCTGGTGTGTAAGACACATGCAGCATGCCTTTGTATCTGCTTATCTATCCTTCTGCAGAATCCTTTTCCTGACCTTACCGCCCTGAAACCCCAAGCCATGCTCACGAGCCCCACACAGATGTGCTGCCACACTGCGTGCTGCCCCGTGGCCGATGGTTTTCGGGAAGGGGAGGTTGCAGCCAGAGCCAGCCGGCTCACTTGTACAGTGACACACAGGTAATTTCTTAAAAAGCCTAACAAATGTGTGGTTTTCTCTGGTTCTACCTGTCCATTGCTCGTGAAGAAAAGCTGTATGGTAGTGAATAAAGAAGGGCTAAAGTCAGTGAGGTAGATGAGGGTGTATATGGAATAGGGAGCAGATGAGCGGTGAAGCCCTTTCATGCGTCGGGATGAATCTCCCCAGACCCACAAAATACGGATGTTATTTAGTATTCCAGCCTGGGCAGTGGGGTCTGAGGCCGACTTCAGCTTCCTCTCTTACTTAAATGGGTGGCCAGGACGGTGTGGGATCCAGTGGCACTGTCCCCCCAGGCACACGCGCGTGCGTGTGTGCGCCGAGCCGGGTCTAGGCTGTGTGTGCCGAAGGGGCAGGCACGGCGCTGGTTGCTGCCTGAGCAGGTGGCAGGGGATCCTCATGTTTTTAGGGGTGCGCGTGGGGAGAGAGGGGCTGCGCGGACCCCCACTAGCCCAGAGCACCCTCATGTTGGGGAAGGGCAGGGCTGCCGTGGGGCAGGGGGGAGCAGAGCTTGCCGGAGGTGCTTAGCGACTCTTCCAGGATGCTGATGGGATTTTAACAAATCTAATTGCCCCCAGCGCAGCCCCGCTGCGTGCAGCTGCACATTTGCGTGCTTGCTTATAGCAAGATGCGCCCCGTTTGTAGGTTTTTCTTGAGTTAGCTAGTCTTATGAATCCCACTTGGATTTTTGGAGAGGCCGTGGACTTCCTGGAGATCTAGGGTAAGGAAACAGCCCAATTACGCCTTAACCACAGACTTTTCATAACTGCAAAACACTCAGGTGTAGATCAAAGGCGGTGGTGGAGAGGCACTAGACAAGTGCCAAAACAAAGGGGGAAAAAGCCTGCATCAGAATTGCAGACAAAAACTGAAGGAGATCAGCATTGGTTCTGTCAGAGCATCTCCTGGCAGCACCTGCCATCACAGGCTGGGCTAGATCCTGCTCTACCAAGCACCTCAGGCACTTCACGGCTGGCTCCGGGGGTGCCTCCCCAGCACAGGCAGCCGTGCCTCCGCCATCCGGGCTGCCAGGCGAAATCACACGGGGCCTCCCCCACGGACGGGCACATGGCTTTCCTTCCAGGCAGTACCCGAGGGGAAAAACACAGGTGGGGCACGCACCGAGGCCTGGTTTGCAAAAACCGGCCAAGGAAACAATGAGCAGAAGGCTCAGCATCTTCCAGTGGTGGGTCCCAAAGGAGAGGGTGAGCCAAAGTTGAGTTAGGATGCCTGATGCAGGTGGGTGTTTGTTCCATCTGCTTGGTAAATGATGCCCTGGATATGAAGGATGAAGTCAGAGACCCCTCTTTTTTCCCCCTGATTTGTGAAAGTGAGGAGTTTATCACACAGCATATCAAGTGGCTGAGTCATGAATCAGAAGACTTTAGCAGCAGATTATAGCAATAAGAAATAAAATTAAGCACTTCGCTCCAAGACTGTTGCCACCTCTGAAACAGGAACTTTCCAGTATGGTTGGGAGTCTTCTTTACTTATGCTGCTCAATTAAATATTCAGCATTTCCTGCTAAATTTAGGTTTATTGAAGTAAACAATGATGCATAAGGGCAGAACTGGACAATTCCATTTTTAGGTATTAATAATTCAGAACCGTATTTGAAAACAACAGAGGGATATGCACAATACATCATAGAGGTTTTTATTATATCCACCCACTGCCTATCCACCCACACAGAGATCTGGATACTGTTTCTACTTGGAAACAATATAGCATCATCCTATCTTAGGCTTGTTTAAGAGTGCAGATATACAGGATACATTTACAAGAATGCAGTGTTTTATGTGCAGGCGGATGAGTCATTCTTTTTTTCCTGCAACCAAATCAGCCTCTTATTACTTAAAGTTGGTATTGACAAACATTCATGCTTAGCAGAACAGAAACTGTGTTTATCAGATTACACAAAAATAGAGAAAACTGCATTTTACAATGTGGAAAAGATTGTTCTAGGATAAGGCTCTGTCACTGAGGTCTCCATTTTAGAATTACATTTAAAATCTGGATGCTTTTGTTTATCACGTTGTCATTATTTATCTTGCTGTCACTTTAGGGGGTTTAAAAAGTCTTTTGCTTTCAGACCCATCTGATAAATCCGTTGTGCAATACTGGGTGTTACGGTGTGCTCCCTGTCCCCACCTCCAACACCAAAGCAGCCACAGCACGAAGAACTGCGTGGGTGCGTGGAAAGGGCGAGAGCAGAAAAGGAGAGGCAGTGGATGCATCTGTTAAGTATGTACTTCTACTGCAGTCTAGCGTTGTGGTTTTATTTAAGGACTGGTACCTTAGCTGGCTTTCAACAACTTCAGCATTGATTTAGCTCAAGTGAAAGAGGTTTCGGGGTTTTTTTGCTTGCCCACCCCTGCCCCTCTTCCCCCCAAGGTGCGCAGGGCTGAGGGGGGGTGTGCGTGAGACTGATTTCACCTCTCTGGAGATCAGTCTAAATACTGCTCCACAGACACTGTCTGAGAGATTCAACAAGAGTTAATGACATAAGGACCCAAATTCAGCCTGGGGGAAGGAGATGAACTTCCAGCAAGTAAATTCCAGCAAGGGGCCGAGTTAGGCGAAGACCTAAGATATACCTCAGGTGAAAGAGGTAAACAGCTCAGTCCCTTTGATGAAATTGTTTCAGGTTTATCCCAGTGAAATGAAGATCAGAACTTGCCTGGAGGGAACTTGCTTTATTTTATAGCTATCTAGTTATTTTTTCTGCTGCCCAGACCATCTGTTCCATTGGCGGGTATGTCATCATTCGCACACCCACTGAATGCCAAATTAATCCAAGTCACACAGCTTACACCTCCCTTCTGACTTAGACCAAACTATATTTTATTCCAGCATAAAATAGACATCAGAGCTAAGTTTGCCTCACTCACTTCCGAGGAGGAAAGGGTGAGCTTTGGGGCTGCCTGTGATCCCTTAAGGGGACAACCCTAAAACACCCAAACTTTTGCAGCGGGTCCCACCACGGCTCGTCAGCACTAATGGATGCCCAGCGGGGAAGGGGATGCAGGAACAGGGCACGGACACAGCCACACTGCCAGAGCCCTCCCTCAGACTCCCAAGAGCTGCATCTTTGGGAACCTCTGAGTCTTTGTATCCAGTAACTCTCAAATGGATTCTCTTTTAAGCCCACAAAGACTTTTTGTGCCCACAGCCTCCTGTGGCAAGAAGTTACACAGCTGAGCTGTAGTTTGAAGAATTGCCCCCTCTTGCTCCCTTCAAAACGATATTGATTTCATTTGGTGTTATATTGGAAGACGGTGAACAGTTACTCACCAATCGCATCCTTCCAGCCACTTGAGATTGTTTCGACTTCTATGGTGTGCCCTCCCTGGACTTCTGTTCCCCCAGACAAAGGCTCCTGGTCTTGTTGACCATTTCTCACGTCAAAACCATTCCAGACTTGGGACCATCTTTGGTTTTTCCCACCTGCTTTTTTGAGCTGGGAGGATGGGGACAGAACAGCACACACTATTCAATTGCAGTCACACTGTGAATCTCTACGGTGACATCATGATATTTTCCAGTTTGGTCTTCATTTCTTTCCTAACATTTGATTTGCTTTTTTAAATGCTACTGAGGACTGAGCTGACATTTTCATAGACCTCTCTATAATAACCTCAAGATTGCTTTCCACAGTAGTAACAGCTATTTTGGAGCATATCATTGCATATGTATAGTTGGGCTTTTTTCTCCCACGTGCATTACTTTACATTTATCAATATTGAATTCAGCTGCCTTTTTATTTCCAAGTCATTCTGTATTATGACATCCCTCTGCAGCTCTTAGCAGTTGGCTTTAAATGTACTTCTTTGAATAACTTAGTATTGTCAGCAAACTTTGTTACTTCATCTTGTCCCACTTTCCAGGTCACTTAGGACTAGATCAATCAGCGTATTCCTCTGGGGCTTCACTGGCCATCTTCCTCCGCTGGCTTTTATCCTTTGTGTCCTATCTTTTAACCATTTATTTCTCTGTGAGAGTACCTTCTTTTTATCCCATTGCAGCTTAGCTTCTTTAGCTTCAGGTTGGCTTTGTCCCACTGAAGATGCAGCTTAATGACTTTGAGAGGAACTTGAACATTGGTTGCATCCAAAACCAACTGAGTGGGAACCTACCTCACTGACTCTTTTTTTTGTCACAATTCAAAAAATGCCACCTCTCCCGGTGATCATGAAAGGATGCCTGAGACGAACTGCTCCTGCACAAGGGTGCCCCAAGGACGTCCAGACTCAAACTGAAGATGCACACAGACATCTGCAGTAACAAGGAGCGTGCCTGTTTGCAAAGATCTGGGTTTGCTCCCCGTTTGATTTGGGATTCACTGGGATGTGCTGGAGCTTCCTGGCAGTAGAGGAATGTAATTGTGCTTTGGGGAGCGGATTTGTGGATGCGAGTTGATGTCAAGCGTGAGGCAGACTGTGGCCTGCAGAGATGAGGTCACCGAAATGTGCGGTCGGGAGACAGCTGTGGGAGCCGCTGGCAGATCTGCAAAGCTGGGAGGAAAACAGTAACGATGGCCTTGGGAAGAAAGGGCAGTGGAGGCAATTACCGAGCAAGACATTTCACAAGGCAGTTCTGCACTGAATGCCAGAGCAGGAGTGATTTAATGTTAGGGGCGGTCAAACTAGTAGCAACAAAAGATATTTAAAAACATTGAATTGTGAAACTAAAGGGTAAATGCGTAACTGTCACATAGGACTTATTGTTACAAGATATTACCGAAATGACGATTTCACCAGAGCTCAGATTTAGCGTGGGCTAAAGCAGCTTGCCTGGTGGCAGGTCTGTCTTTTCAACTCTGCTGCTGCTGTTGTGAAGCAGCTTTCTCTGGTGATCATTCCTGTCCGTCCCCTGTGTCTCCCTGCCTAGTCCTCATATCCTTTTTGATGTGCCTGTTCATCCACTAAAATCTATATCCCTTTCTGGTGGCTATTTTTCCCTTTCTTGAGGGAAAAAAAAGTTCAGTATAAGTTTTCATCTTTTACTTAAAAAACTGTGGAGCATTGTGAGCATTCAGTTCTTTGAGATCCTCAGCTGAACGGGCTTCGTCTCCTGTTTCCCTGGGTTTATCAAAGTTGGCCTTTTTGCAGGGAAGAACCTTAGTTCTACATCTCTTTCTGTCTAACTTAAAAGTAGGTCACTCTGCTCAAAATATTGATGCATTTAAAATAAAGTATCACCAGAGCACAACAGGATTGAACTCCCTGAACCAGAGCGTGAGTAAGGGAAGGTTAATGGTGAGTAAGGCAGGTGCCGGCTACCCCGTTACTTGTAGATGAGTGGGTGTCTGGCAAGAAGCCGTTGTAACCTCTAGTAGAAAGCTTTGAATAAAACTCGATGGCTGGAAGGTGGGCTGTAAAGCAGCGACACTGCCAGTGCCGAGGCAGGGAGCCGCAGCACGGGCGTGAAGCCTCCCGGGGCATGGCCACGGCGGGTCAACGAGGAGATACAGAAATGTCCCTCGGGTGCAGCTCGGAGAGGCCGAGCGGTGACTGCTTCTGAGCCCAGGAAATGGGGATTTTCTTGATTCAGAGACTCTGCAGGTGCCAAGGGAGGTAGTCAGAAGAAAGCTGGAAACCCGTGGGGGAAAGGCAGGGAATTCCTGTTACTGGAGGTGCAGGCGGGCGTGACGCAGCGCACCTCCGCACCGCAGCACCCACCTCTCCGACGGCAGGGCTGGGTGGCCGTGCGATAGGGAGCAGAACATGTGTGTCTTGGGGAGATGTCTGCTTTAGTGCCAGCGGTGATCGCCTGTGATCCATGGTGAGCAAGTATGACCAAACGTGGTCGGGGAGCACTGAGGGAGACGCAGCAAAAGACCATCAGCATGTCCAAATGAGAGAAAAGTCTCTGAGAACAGCAATTTGATACAAAAAAAACCTGATGCCAGGGCCCCGGGGGCCTACTCCTGGCTGGGGGTGGGACGGACCCCAGCTGCCAGGCCCTGGACCCCCGTGGGGAGCTCCTGGCCAGGAGTTTGCCGAAGCAGGGTGCCCTTCTGGTCAAGGGACCGTCTCAGCATCCTCCGACCGGGGCCGGGAGACCAATTTTGTAGCACCTGGGCATTGTGGTCATGGCAATGCTGATCCATCGCCTGTATCGCATTTCTCAAGCAGGAGATAGAAGAGGTTTGGTGCTAGGCAGAAAAATCCTCGGGTTGATTCCTGCCAGCATTAAAGCGTATGGCTGCTCCGGTGTCTCTCATCTCCCTGTTGCCCCTGGGGAGGACCCTGCCCGCTCCCCTCCCCACCACGGCTCGCGTCTGGTGAGTGCTGGTGACTTGGGAAATTTGGTAGGTGTCTGTGGGGGGTCGTGGGGATACGCTACAGGAGGTGCCATCTCACTCTGCAAGAGCTGCAGGGAGAAGCAGCCATCCCTGATATCCGTATGTTGTGCAGGCAAAGCCACGGAGCTGTCCTAGAGACTGAGAATGGAAAGAGAATTGCAAATTATTTTTGGTAATAAATGTTTCAGGGCTCTGCAAGCTGATTCTGGGTGGGTGAAAACAGGTAGCGGTGCATAAAATAATCTCTTGCTGGTAAACTGAACCAATGTAAATCTAGATGCGGAGTATAACAGGTTTCTGGCAAATGTAGAGCTGGTACCTGTGACAGAGATGGCGGCAGAGCCGAGCAGAGCTGAACTCCATCCACGCAGGTGTGCCGCCTCTGACAGAAGCCCAGTATCAGCAAATTCATCTGCAGAAAGCAAACAGAATAGCTTTCTGTCCCTACTTCAGTTTGTGTGTGGGCTAATAAGACTGAAGGGGAATTATGCGGTTCAGGCACAATACGGAGCTGCCTGACAGATTGCAGACAGATGTAAGCTTGCTTTGCCTGGGCTCTGCGCTGACTGAAGCTCAGCTAATGTATTCTGTTTCTCCGTCAGGCTTATTGCATCAAGCTCAGCATTGTGCTGATAACGCAGTCACGTGGCTTCTGCATCCGAACTGGCTGGCTTCCTACCAGCTTGAAGCAAACTTGCATCTGTCTTCGAAATATGATGTAGACATAACCCTGTAACAGGCCAGCACTTCGCAGCCTGCCTAACGCGGAGCTGGGGCATGCTCAAAGGAGGAGGGACAGGATCAGAGGTGGTCTCAAGCTCTTTGAAGTAGAAAGGATTTGAGGATACGTGATGGTACATAGGCAGCCTGGAAGGGGTTGCAGTGAGTGGGAGCAGATGGTACCTTGACTGACAAGTGGAGAGGCTGAGCATCTAAGTATGCTAAACTAACTGAGTCCCTGGAAGCAGAAAATTGAACAGTGTGTATTTCACATAGGCTTGTTACCGTGGCTATTCCCTGACCAGCAGATTACCCCCGAATGTGACCCTCCCTCTTTATTCCTGTGATGTGTTCCCTACTTGGGATACAGAGCAACCAAGACATTTGATTACTGCCATGCTGATACAGATGCTTTGAGATCTTTCATTTGGACACAAGATGTCATTTTGTCATAAAAATGGAAATATTGATTGCTCCATAAATTATACTGATTATAAGTCAGAGCGTAGTAGGGACCAGTGAGATGGCCAGACAATGTCAGAAAGAATATACCTACTCTCTTCAGAGCAGGAGGAAATTTAACTCATTCATTTACAGTATTACTCAATATTCCTAAACGCACCCACAGTTAACTCTTAAGTGCTTTTTACTTTAAATTTGAAACTTCAAGTAGAAACTCTTTGTTTTAAACTTTATTTTTTTAAACTGAAATAGAGAGCGAGATTCTAATGTTCTTTCACGCTCTAAGTGCCCTATTCCACTGTAAGCCCCATTTGTTTTCTTTTTGGAAGAACTACCCATACAGCGTAGTCACCATAAGGACAAAAATATTGGGCAGACTCAAATTTCCCCTTTTTCCTAAACAGTACACACCATTCCTGTAAAATGCAAATGGATTTTTCCCCGTTAGTCTTGTCCTAATTTGTAGAGGTATATTCTTTTCTGTACAATGGAGATGCTTTGCTAAACTTAAGCAGATTTTGTTCAGTTTCAAAATGTGTATGTCCGTCACTTCCAGCTAATTTTCCAGAGAAAAGGATGTAGTAAGTGCAAACACTTATTATCCTAACAATGGATGGAAATGAAAACAGCAATTCTTGCTACAATAAAAGTGTGTGTGTATAGAACCTAACCACCAGTGAGAATATTATTCACTCGAATTTGTATAGTAACAATGACTGGCACAATTTAGCAATCATTTTGTTTTTATAATGTAAATATAAACTTGCAAATGTAGTTATTTATGGGGCTGTATACTTAGTCTTGTGTTTAGTTGGCCATTTAGTGTTTAAAATGAATCCCTTCCATGCCTCATAAAGCTTGTACACAGCTAGGCTTTCTCCAGGACCTTGGCGCATTGACGAAAATGCCCCCGTCCTGGTTCCCACTGTGGCAGCATTGGCTCCTGTGCCTTTTGCTGTGCTGAGATTTCTGGTGTAGCGATGCTCAATGTTTTTACCTCCAGCTGACACCTGTAACCCAATGCGTTGCTTAAACTAAAGGACCGTTTCCAGGAGCAAAAGGCTGTAGTGTATCAGACTTCTATGAAGTTACACAGGTGGTTTGGGACCAAGGAGAGCATTCAGGTAGTACAACTCTTGGGTGCTCTGCCAGGTTGCTTAGTACGTCAAACTTTTTTCTTATTTCAATTTTTATGAAACTCTTGAAGATAAATATCTAACTTGAGGTAACTTCTCTGAAAACCCGAAAGGACTTCTGAAGACTGATGATTTTGCATGTGATTTATAAAGCAAATACTTGCTTTTCATTTTTGTTTTAATTTCCTCAAGCCTCTGTTGTGGTGTCTCAAGCATCGTAGTGTGAATTTATGGTTTCAAGACTTCAAAACCACAGCATAATTAGCAGTGTTTACTAACCAGCTGAACAAGTCGCTTGCCACCTGAATACCGGGATGATTGTTTTTCCACTTAAGAGAAGGAGTGAAGGGTCTGTAGTTGTGTCGCACAGGATTGTATCGAGCAGTAAATGGCCAGCCAGCCTCGCGCGCTGCGGCGGAGCAGACTGCGGTAGGAGCGTTTCGCTGTGCTGAAGATGTGCTCCTGCTTCTCCCTAGGAGGTTGGCATCTACAACCAGTTGCCTTTCTGAGTGGCAAGAGATGGATGTTCTAGAGAAACACACTTAGACTTTTAATAATCTTATGTCAAGAGCACTGTAGAAGCAATGGATTTATTCCCTGTTACTTCAGTTAAGTACTCCAGTCCCTCCCCAGTGGATACTCTGGTGTTTAACTACCATTAAACATTAGAAAGATCTTCCTAAAGGTCGTCTTAAATCTCTCATGCTAGAGCATAAACCCATTACATTTTTCCCCTGTCTTCAGTCACATGGAAATTAATTCATTCAGGTTATTTTGCAATAACATTTTAAATATCGTAAGACTTCTCACATCCCCCATTTTCTAGACTAACCAACCCCATTTCCCCGTGTTTCTCATAACTCCTCCTCTTGCCTTCCCTGGACTACCCCAGATGATCTCCGTCTCTCCTGCAGCGTGCGATATGCACAGCTGACGCAGTGCTCCAGCTGAGCGCTTACGTACACCACCCCGTCGCTGTCAGACTGTCGTTACTCCTGCGATAGTCAGCTCTGAAGCCCCATCAGTAAAATACCTACCTACGAGGCATAATATAGGATACATAACGAAGTATGCATAGGACAGCAAAGTAAGGTTCCATAGGAATCTTCTTTGTAGGGTTTTTTTAGGTGATATTTTTAAGGGAGTGTAGATAACATGACTGAGATCTTCCAGTTAAACAAAACTGTCAGTAGCTGATGAGATGGATGGGAATGGATGATGTGTATCGGAAAGGTACACACTGGCTTTGGTGGAAAGCAGGTGCTGAGCAAAACACGGCAGCATATGGGAAGAGTTCTGATGCGTTTTGTAAGATGCTGGGGCAGGTGTAAGGAAGTAGAAACTGATGTGGAAATGGAAATGAAGCTAATTAGAGGACCTGGAGAATTAACATGCCGAGCTATTTAGTACTCAACCCTTTCAGGGCACTTCTGGTGATTACACCCTACGGCATGAAGAAGTAAATCCTTTAGTCTTATTCTAAACAAAACTAAAGCAGGTATCAGTGCATTGGCTGTATTTTCACTTTCTTCAAAGTGGGAATTCCTCAGGACCCCGACCTTGGTTGCTGGAAAATTGCAGAGCTGCGGTGTAGAGAAGCAGCCTTATGTTGCCTTGCAGTGAGCGTTTACTCCTTGAGCCACGTTTTAGAGTAGCTGGAGATCCCTATGGATTCAAATACTTCCTTGCACTTCATTTGGATGTATGCTAGGAGGTCCTAAATTCAGGCTTTCCTGAGTCCAAACCAGGAGGGCAGGCTCCTGTCTCTGTCACTGAACACTTGCAAAGAACCAGTAAATCTCAAGTACTTCTCCTCTTAGCCAAGGAGGTGAAATCTGAGTGATTAAACAAGTGACCAGAGAGAGAGAAACTGATAATGGCATTCAGAAAGGGAAAACCGGTGGTGAAAGCAGGACGTAGTCACTACACTTTTCCTGATTTCTTTAATGCAAAGCTATTTGTGGAACAGGGAAAGATAGTCTAGAGGGACAGACTCTGACGCAGCAATAGTTTGCCTGAAAGGAATCCACTGCTTGCTTTCCCCAGTTCCCTTCTCTCATGCTTTCCTGACGGTTCACAGATTAGTTCACTGCCATAAGAAATGGGTCATCTCAGCAGCTCCACAGCAAACGCAGCAGAGCGAGGGCGAGGGCTTCTGAGCCTTCCCCGCTCGCTCCGGGCAGCGACGGGCAGCCAGCTTTTCTCCCGGCACAGCTCAGTACCCATCGCTCAGCCAGCTTTTCACCCGGCACGGCTCGGTACCCATCGCTCGGCCAGCTTTTCTCCCGGCACGGCTCGGTACCCATCATGCAGCCAGCTTTTCTCCTGGCACAGCTGGGTACCCATCGCTTTGGGGGCAGTGGCGGTTAGGGTGGCTATCACTAAAAAGATTAATCCCTCTCTATGTTTAAACATCTCACAATCAGGAACCCTTTCTGATTTTACCCCAGCTGCCTGTAGTCCCCTTTGATTCGCATTGGAGTTGGACTTTTTTACCTCCTCAAAATGGAAGCTTTAATTGTCCTTGTGTTACATCCCGTTGCGGTTACAATACATGTAATTAGATGACCTGAGGCAGAAACTGAGTCTTACAATAAATTAGCATTGTTATTGGCCGCCGGTCTACTGACCCACTGCTTCTCATCTCTTGCATTTGCGCCATAACCAGAGCAATGGTCTAAGAGGTTTTGTATTTCAAGAGTGTGCCAAAGAAGTTTATGTAGAATTCTACCTACTGTCCTGTAATATTTGTCTTTATAGCACGTATCCAGTAGGCATATAGCAGAGCAGCCATTAAATGTAATGTTCAATACATATGGCCAAAGGAACTCTGTTTAGAAAGCATGGCTAATAGTGGAGGGACAAATTCCATTTTGTTTCCCGCAGATACGAAGGCTGACAGACTGTTAGTTGCATGATCATTAGCTAAAGTGAGCTCCACAGCGATGCTTGAGGCAAAATAATAATAATATGGTGGCAGATGCAGGAGGAACAGCACCAGTCAGCAGCACCAGTAGCAGTTCTTTTGCTTATTAGCCGAACATTCAGATTCCAGCCAGAATCGTTAGGTTGGGGTTTTTTTCTTAGTTTTTCTTTCTGAATCCTTCCTGTCTTCAGGTCTTACTCCTTTATTGACATCAATTTTTCAAAGCAATACCTAGAGACTGTAAATTCCGTTTTGTTTGAACAAGCATATGGGTAAGGGAAGTTGTTTATGGCCTAGGAGAAGCTGTTTGTTTTATAACAGCATGCAGTGTTCAGGTTCCTAATTACTGTTGCATTTTTAAAATAATTTATGCATGTTTATTATTAGTACTCCAAAATTATGATATATAAACCTGTGTCCTGATGCCTATCCCTAGAATTGGAACACAAATTACACTAAAAACCTGCCTGTAAATGTAAAACACCCTGCTCTTTGTCATCTTCCTCCTTGATAACCTGAAAAAAGGAGAAGAGGATAATAAGGATTTACATACGTTCTTCATGATCTGCATTTCTTACACTGACTGTGGTAACAGTAATAGATTTTATAGGTTTGCTCAAAGTCAACCAAATGTGAAACAGTCTACGCAGACCTGTGTTTGGTCCCTGAAGGATGCATCCATGAAGAACCATGAAGTCATATTTCATAATGACATATCTGCAATGCGTGGTTCAGCCTTCAAATTTCACAGGCGCGACAAGTTATTAGAGTTTAATTCTATTTTTTACTTCGGTTCCCAACTGAAATCAGGCACTTGACATTATTTAAAATTTCTTCAGCTGCTGGCTGGTTTCCCGCTGCCGTCTCAAGAGCGAGCCGGTCGGGCAGCACGGCCGTGACCATCGCAGTGTTGTGCCGCACTGGGGGGACTTTAAGACACCCTTCGGAGCGTGGCTGAAACAGCACTACAGAGCCCAGAAAACTGTTCCGGGAGGTGGGTGTGTGCAGTTAAACCAGCCTTTCCCTTCAACACAACAACTAGCCAAGGCATTAGGAGTTACTTCATTTTTTACTACTACGTAGGGCTCATAGATGTGGAGGAATTTTCTCTATTTTTCTCTTTTAGGAATGAGTCAGAACTCGTTTAACTGCTGCTATTAGCCAGGGTGCCAGCAGGCTGGTCTGAAAGGGCTTGATCACACGAAAAATCCCCAAGTGCTAGACTGATCTGATTTTGAAGTGATGTTTGACAGACGTGACTAAATAATGGATGCTCCTTAATTATAGGACATGTACCAGCACTTGTGATTTCTCTCAGGATGCATTATTAGAAATTTTTCAACCACTTGTGTTTATGTTTTTTTAAAGTTTCTGGGCAATAGCAAGGTGTCAGCTATCGCAGCTCACCAGTCGGTAAGTCGTATGGCACCCAGTCTCCACCTCCCCCCGTCTCATTACAGCTTCAGTTCTGGGGTCCCGCATGTCGACAGATGAATTTAGAACTGTGCCCGGAGGAAGTCTTTGGGATGTAAGCACACACTTCGATGCTGCCCGCAGTAGGGACGGATCTAGACGGACACCTACCTGCTCTCCTAAACTCAAAAATGGGTGAGTATGTCTAGCAAGAGTAATTGCTAATGCTAATGCAAAGCTCATTATCCGTGAATACTTGCATATGCAGCTTCATAAGAGATGAAGTGTAAACACTGCTGTCAATCAACATTTTAATCGCCCAAATGTCTGTGGAAAGCCGGTTCCAGATGATACGAACATGTTGAAAGTGAATTAACACTGAAATTTTGGCACTTTGTTGTGAAAGTATTTGCGGTGCTGACCCATTTCCACCTGGATTCTTTTAAAACACTCTGGAGCTTTATCACTGCTATGGTTTTTTTCTTTCTCTGGTTCTAAAATTGCCCTTGTAATAATAGAAACGTGAAATTTGCTGACAGATTTCCCAGTGAGCTCAGATGGGCTGAAGCTGCTATTTTAAGCACCCTTGTGAGAAAAGTGATCGGTAGTATATGCACTGAGCCCTGATTCAGCAAGAGTCGGTGCACATTCCCTGCTTCGTGTTCGGGCTACAAGATACACTGACGAGGAACTCTACTGAAATGAACGGATAGAAACATTGCAAGATGTTTGGAAAAACAAATTACTGATTTTGTTAGTAATAGAGAGCTGACGATTACTCAGAAGAGTCCAGCTCTAGTCAGAGCCTCAGCTGATGAAAATGGGCAGAAATGCAATGAATTCAACAGGGTTATAATGATTTTACACGTACTCAGGATTTGATCTGACATCTGAATGTGAATATACTTTAATGACAATTTAATCACAGCTGCTGTCAGTTGAACACCCTTGTATCTCATTGTTCTGCATCAGACAAAACTGTTCTCTACCTCTGTGTGATCGGCTTGGACAAACTGGGAAAGCCGTGGACCAGGCAGCTGGACAGGCAGTCCATGGCAGGGTAGCCGTGTTGAGGCAATCTAAACCTGTGGCAGATGACAGACCTCTGAAAAAGATATTTTTTTGAATTTAGTAAGTCAACTGCACCTGGAAGTTGAAATCGATTTTGAGGGTGATCATCCAGATTAGGTTGCTAAAAGGGCCTGGGAAAGGAGGAGGTTTTAAAAGAGTGGTTGGTAGTTGTAGTTACTGCGCTGTTGAGATCTGAAGTATTCTGAGCTGAATTATTTCCATATTTCTTTTCCGTTGAGGCTGGATTTAGCTGGAGATTATCTCCTGGCATGGCATGAAGCTAAATATGATTCAGAAAGACATTCTCCGTAATAACTTCAGTGGTTTTGCGCTTACTTAATTTTATTTTGTCAAGATCAAATTAAGCCAATTCCAGTCCATTAGGGAGGTGTGTGCAGGGCGAGCCGCGGGATGTGGAGGGGGGAAGCAGCCTCCGGAGTGTGTGGATGCCAGCCCTGGCAGCTTTCAGGCTCTCTTCCCCGGGGGGATGGAAAGAATGATGTAGCACAGCAGATTTTATCTGCGTGTGATACTTTCTGTTATTGTAAGGGAATTTCAGGGTGTGGAGTTAACCCTCAAAAGTCTGTGTAACTACTTGCATTCGTCACGTAATATATGTCATGTCAAATACATTCAGCGTTCCCTGATGAATCTTTCTCTTTGTCCTCTCCTGTAGTTGCCTTGATCCAGCAGTGATTGCCCCAGGGCTATGGCAAATGGAGCAGCCTACGTCCCTCCACACTCCCAGGCTTTTCTCTGGCCCTCGAGAAGCATCTCCTCCAGCATCTTCCTGCACCTCTTGTCCTGTGATGTTCCTGGCTAACTGCTAGTGCTTCCCAAACCCTGATTACACAGCAGCTGTATACCACTTACTCCTCGGTGTCTCGTGATCCAAAGGAGGGAAGGGGCGCTTTTTGGCATGCAACCTTTATAGAGAACAAGAGTAATCTGGGATGGAAGAGTTTAAAATGAGCAACATCCAGTCCCACACAGGGCTTGGGGTTTTGAGGGGGGTTTTGGGGGGGTTGTGTTTGTTTTGTTTTGTTTTGGTTTTGCTGAAAAGTGGCGTATTTCACACCTTGGGGTACCTCATATGAATGAAGGCTCCTGAGATTAAAAAAACAAAACCAATGTGTGGACAATACCCTGTGGCTTTAGTACAGAATAAATGTGTTTAGCCTGAAAGGGTGTTTGGAGAGAAGAGGACGAGGCAGAGTTTAGTGCTTTACCTCACTGAGTTTTTCTTACAGCAAAAGTGCCATGCCCAGTCTCTCCTGTAAATTTATCACACATCCATTATTTGCTCCAAAGTAAAGAAAACATCTTTTTTTCTTGGGAAGCGTTGAAGTCAAAGCCCTAGTTTCCCTTTCCAAGCCTGCCTGCCTTTCTGGGCAGCCTGCCCACAGTTCCGGATCCCTGTTTATCCCAAGGAGGGCAAAAAAGCGCAAAAGGCTTTTCTAACATCCGCGGCTTCCCAGGCGTCAGAGGCCAGGCTGCCCCTGAGCCGGGGGGGACGGTGGGAGCCGGGGTCCCTGCCGAGCCCCCGCCCGCAGCTGGCAGAGGGGGTCCCCAGTGCAGGGTTTCCCCGTGGTCACCTCGGGAAGGATCCCTCCCCCGGGCGTTCGCTGGGCAGGACAAGACCACGCAGCCTCTTCTTGCAGGCTGCGGCTGACCATCTGAGCTAGAGCCTAACTATAGGTTTGGTTCCGCGTGTTGCCTTGCCTGGCAGAGAGTGAAAATCAAACCTCCATTTCTTTGTGGGTTATTCTTTTTTTGATCTCTGGGAACTGTAGCCCTGAACTGCGTTTTCAGTAATTGCAAGATTCGTTGTTGTGTTGCTGTACATTAATCACACTGGAATGGGAGGAAAGCAAAAATAGAGAGGGAACTGCATAATTATTGAACAGGAAGAATAAAATCAAAACATTCATATCTGATTTTCTAAGACTCTTGAAAACAATGGTGCAGTTGGGGAAAAAAAAAACGTAGAAAGAGCAAGCTGCCAAAAAAAGTACATAAAAGCAAGTCAAAACTGCACAAAAAGGCGTGATGTTCCTTTAAAAAGCTACGTGTAATCACCAGGGTACCTGACTAACTGGTACATAACATGTTCGTCTAAGCACAGTAATGCTCCCAGTGAGAGAAACACCGTGAGCCGAACAAGAATATACATGCTTTGGAGATACTTTTCCAGAATCATGATGCTTGTTCCATTAGTCAATCCGGTGCACTTTCAACGGGCAGAAGGCTGCTGAGCCTTAAATGAAACAGTCACACAGAAAATACAGCGTGAAACTCGGGAGCTTAGTTTTAGAAAATTAAACTTCTGCAGAGAAGAAAATAGGAGGACAAGTTATGATCCTGTTGGGGTCTGCCTTGGAGGCCCTAAAAATGCCACCGCAGTCCAAGCCACAGAAATGCCCACCCTTTATTAAGCAAAGATAAAGCTGCAATAATCTTGCAAAGAAAAGAACCAAAAAGAATAAAGAGAGACCTGAAAGCTGTAGCATTCTTGCGAAGAAATAAGTTTTCCTATCTTTCTAAATGTCTTTGAGTCTCTTATGGTTGACTTATGGCTGCTTTTGTGTTTTCCGAAAATGAAGTCCATTTTTCTGGATAATGTTTTGTTGTCTTTGAGGTAAAAAATAAATCAGCAACATAAAAGCCAGCCCTGAGGAGAGGAGGGATTCCCAGTGAGGACTCTGAATTTTTGCTCCGCCAATGGTCAGTGCCGTCGGTAAGCAGGGTGAGGGCAGAAGGGCAAGAGCTTCGGCCCCAAGTCTCTGGGAGCAGCTGAAATCGCCTGCTCCCTCCGTCCCGCCACCCTGGCAGGGCCCTGTGCCACATGAACTGC
Organism: Cariama cristata; assembly: GCF_000690535.1. Taxonomy (NCBI): domain Eukaryota; kingdom Metazoa; phylum Chordata; class Aves; order Cariamiformes; family Cariamidae; genus Cariama; species Cariama cristata. The sequence continues at coordinate 12,271 of NW_009615687.1, read as the reverse complement.
AGGAGAAGCAAACGAATCTTGTGAATCTCTGCTCAGACGTTGCGTATTTGCTCAGTCCTTGTTCCACAGGCACGAAGGCTGGGGCATTGCTTTAAGGACGAGGAGGCTCCGGGCACTGGCTGAACATCACCCGCTCAAGTGGAGTTTTGCTTTGCACCTCAGTGGGGCTGGCGTTCAGGTCCCCTCTGCTGCTCCTGGGGAAGACCAGGACAAAAAAAACTTTCCAGGAGATGGAATTGCGCTGTTGGATGCAAAGGCAGGTGACAAGCACAGACATGGATGAACACTGCAGAACTTCAGCCACAAAGTCAACACGAAGGTTGCCAAAAAAAAAAATAAATAGCAAAAGAAAATGGCCAGTCTGCAAGGCAAACCACAGCAGCCCAGTTTAATTGCCTAATTCAAAGTCCTCCGCTAAATAAAGATAGCTCTGTAGTTCTCTGAAGCAGCTCATCACTGCAAAAGGCTCAGGAACACGCAAAGAAAACTCAGTGTGGGGAAAGCAGTGTGGGAGAAAAAGTCCTGGGGATAATCACAGAAATGACAAAATTAGTGTTTTTCACACTCAGGAGGTAAAATTAGAAAATAATAATTATACTAGCGATAATGGTAATAATACTTTGCTGTATTCACTGAAATAACACCAACCTGGACCAGAGATGCAGCTCCGTGGATGTTGTGCTGAGAGATGACGTGGCCCGTGCCCGGTACCCGGCGTGGCCGGGGTCGTGGAGTGGAGCGGCGTCAGGGAGCCCCCTCCATCAGTGCCGTAAATCTGCTTCTGCCTCCCTCCCTCCCTGCTGTGCCCTCTGGGAAGCAAAACGCAGCGTACAGTCCCACCCTTGGAAGCCCATTAATGAAAACTGTGCTTTTGTGATGATCCTCAGGACTTTTCTGGCGTTTTTCTAAATTGGATGGGTATTACCTCAGTATGGCAATTAATGACAGTTAAACATAAATTGAGAATTATTATCTGCCAACTTGCTATGATGTAGCCCTAGCAGGCTTTTCAAGCTGTTTCCTAAGGAAATCATTATTCTGCAGTGACACTGTTTCAGCCTTGTCAGCTAGTGTCTAACCTGGGTACGTTGTTTTTCAAATTAAGGAAAAGATTGGCATGGGAACAGGGAAGAAGCACGGCGTCTGCGACAGAAATGCCAAAATCCTGGAAGCTGCTCCACAAGCGTGAGTATTATGTGCAAAGCAGACGGTAGGAAACTAAGCACATAGGAAAATACCAGAGGTGTGTTTTGTGTAACTGTATTGCTACATTTAAGGTGAGTTTTTTTCAATGTATGCAATATACTGGAATACATACTGAGGCGCTGGCAATGCTCTGTAGAACAGGTGCCACTCTCAGCATTTGTGCAATAGTATAGAGCTTCAGAAGGAGCGAGAAGATCGTTGTGAATCATCAGGAGGATTTGGGAAGAAGATGAAAAATGCTGCCTGTTCAGCGATCGAGAAAAGCTCCGACCACGTCACAGGGTGCAGTTCCCAACCTTCGTCCTGTGTCACGAAGTGAGCCAGGTGACACATGTGAACGAGCCCTTGTTTAATAAACCTTACCGTAGATTTTCCCAATGCATTAGTAATCCAATGAAATCAGATACCTGTGTAAGGTTTTCCCCCGGTCCGGTCAGGACAAGCGGAATGCCGCCAGACGGAGCAGCCGCGGTGGGAGGGCCGAGCGGTGCCCGGCTCTGTGGGCAGCAGGCGTTCCCCTCGCCGGCACGGCGTTACAACCTCGCCGGTCAAAGCCTTGACCTCTGCTGGGTCAGGAGTCGGTGTTCAACGGCAGTCGGAGCGTGAGAGGAGGGCTTCTCGTGGCTGATGGGAACGCTGAAGGGGAAACCACTTCAGCCGACTTCACTGGAAATAGAGAGGACTCCGTTGTGAGGAACAAAATTTAACGACAGTACTCATAATGAAATCAGAAATTAACGACCTAGCCGTGCTATGAGGAGAGGGGCTCATTTAAAATCTTCTGTTAATTTTGATAAATATACTGTAAATGTTTTGACATAAAAAGAAGCATGTCATGTCATGTTAATTTATGAACCTAGAGGATTCACAAATCCCATCGCTAGTATAGGAAAGATGGAGATCAGCCAGGTAAAAACACTGTTAAACAAACAGCTGGTTATTGCTGAATTACTTAATGGTGAAATCATTACTGCCATTAATGTCATATCTCTTATAATAATAATATTGTACAGTCTAATATGATCATCCAGGCATGGTGCAATATAGAGTATTATCAATTCAGAATAAACTCAGAATTAATTTCTCCACCTCTCTTCAGCCAATAGGGAACATCTGGGGTTTTTTTCAATCTTTTTTTAAAAAGAGATTCCTGAAAAGGTAACTCAGACAAGCACTGTGCTGCCTTCTTTTGAGTGATGCAGGGATGTGCTTCTGCTAGCAGGTACCTCAGACCAGAGGTGGAGTCAGGCATGTGTCTGTTCATGGAAGTGTCTTTTTTGTTTGGGTTTTTTTTTTTGTTTTTGTTTTTTTTTTTTGTCACGTCAAGACCGTGGGCCAAACTCCTATGGCCCAAAATCCTGGGGAGGAGAACTGAGACAGCCTGGCAGGAGGCACTGCCTCCAGCCATGAAAGACTGCAGTACTTCTGTTCCCTCAAAAACCTGTAGAAAGGCTGCTCCTTAGTGTTGTCAAGACAGTTGCTGGCAGAAGTGTTTTAGGGTGCGATGGGGGGTACCAACCGCTAAGGAGATGTCGTGAGTTAACGTTTGTTTTCCACTGTCTAAACAGCAAGCTCATAGTTAGAGGACTGGCGTGGAAAGCTGGAGAGGTTGGTTCCAGGATCCCTTCGGAGTCGCCTGAAGCAATGCCTCCTCCCGGGAGGCTGCTCTGGCCCCCCCGGTGCCCACCAGGGCAGCCCCCCCAGCCTCGGCTGAAGTCCCGCTGTGGGAAGCGGGGTGTATCAACCCGAAGAAAGTGCTGCAGTGATGATGCTGCGATGCTTCGAGCCCTTCTTCAGAATCAGCCGAGGCAGTTCTGAACAAGGCTCAACTCGGGCATCTTCTGCAAAAGCGGGAGGTTTGGGGGATTTTTTTTGGTGCCTCCTGCACGGTGTAGAAAATGTAGCTACCTAACCACGGGCTTGGGCTTCAGCTCTGAAAGGGGAGGGCAGTCAAAGCGGATTTATTAACTCGACCTGTAATTGCCTCATTTCCTAGTGCTGCAGAGCTGTGCTATGTGTCATTCCAGGAATAATTTAGGTGGATGAATATAAACGCACTGTTGCTAGAAAAAAAATGAGCGTGAAGTGCACTTGTATATCAAAAGATAGGCACGGGTAGATAATTCCACAGCAGCATGCCTGAGCTGAAGGACCGTTTCACATAGCGCCAAACATTGGTTCACTCTCTTTCACATGCTCTGCCTCTCCAGTTTTTTCAGAGTCACCTTATGTTTTCTAGAACAGCTGCTGCCGATCCAGCCTCATCGTCAGAAAGCACATCATTTAGCAGGTGTATCTTATCAAATCCGATTTCTGCCTGGTTTTTCTTTGAGTCATTAAGCTCCTTCTCCCGTTCTCAGGATGATCCATGGCAGACTGCAACTTTTTCCCATTTACAACATAACCAGGGACATTTTATTGTCTGTTCCTTAAAGATGAATTGCTAATGTACTAACCCACAGAAGCTAGCATATATCCACCTGTGATTTCTTCAGGTGCCAAGGGTTCTTTTTGAGGTCAGTCTAGTGAGTTTTTGAGAATCAGTACAGAGGGGCTTAGGAATAAGAACCATTAGAAATGCCCTAAATGATTAATTTACCATTAGCTGGGATGCTCTATTTAAAATTAGTAACATACTACCGCTATTTAGGTGCAAAATACTCAAACGTACCTCAATGCCATGCCTTTTGCATTGCATAGGACCAAAATATAAATAGAATTAATAACTTTATTTTTTTGTAACTCACATTTCACATAGTAGTGTGTGATAGAGGGGCATTTGCAGGCTGTGGGGCAGATGAAGATTGAGCTATGTGATAAAATTTGTGTATAAATTACTAATGGTACCCTATCTAAGGCTAATATATTGACTAACCCTCCCTGTGAACATCAAACAGGTCAGTGCACTAAGAGGTTACTAACTAGCTGATGCCTGTGGTGTTTTTCTTACGGTGGTTTGGAAGGAAAAGAAAATATCCCTGATGTGGGCAGTATTTTCGCTACTGCAAGAAATACGTGGGCCCATTTTGCAACACTTGTCTGAATTGCACTTTAGGAAAGAGTTTTATGAAGTGCCGATACCCGAACTCTCAGTGGTGCTTAGAAACGTGCCAGGCCAGAACAGCTTTGTAGTTGACTACAGTTAAAAAGAGTAACTTGTGTTCATTGAACCTGACGGTGTTTCGCTCTCCTCCCATGACAACTAGAAAGTTAAGTACAGGACAACACCTGTAGGAAAAAGCTCCTACGTCATCTCTACTACCCAGTTCTTTGAAGCTGGTTAAGTGGAGGCAATCTAGACAGGCATTTAGCAGATTAACCAGTAAGTATATTTGTGCAAGAAAATTAAATTTTGAAGCAGTCATACGATTGTATAAACCTTACTGAGCTGAACCTCCTGGAAAAGGACTTAAGCCTAAGTGGGGGAGGAAATGCTGAATTGTGCCTTATACTGAAAATTACTGGAGACAATCTCATTTTTACACTTAAAAAGCTGCCCTTTGTGTAACCAAATGCCTTACATGACAAAGTGTTTTTAACCTCTGCTCTGTTGTCTCAAACCATACTGTGAAAAGTTTGGGACAGGGAGCGTCTAGTACTTAGGATAATGGGACTTTCATCTTGGTAATAGTGCAATGAATTATTATAACTTTTTTGTATTTCTGAACATCTTATGCTTGCACACGGAATATTTCTTTTCATATGTTATTTATACAGAGCTGCTAAGTGCAGCAAAATTGCCTGAATGCCCCAGAGCTGGATGGCTGTTGTACACGTAAAAGCTTATTAGTTTAAACTGCACATATTTAGAGAGGGCTTTTGGATTCTCCTTGTTAAAAATAGCTCGGTACAGAAATACCCACGGAAATTAGGACTGGAGGGCACTTTTAGGCTGTGTCTTTGCAAGAAACAGGGCCATGACCTCTCCTTTCGCCCCGAGGGCAAACACCATGGTGCAGTTGAATCCTTTCCCCCCTCAATGCGATAGCCTTGCCCACAGTGGCTGCTGGGGACAACCGTCCTTTGGAGACTGCAGGGCTGAGCTCCGATGGGGAGGCCGCCGGGAGCTTAGCGAGTAGTTGGGTACCAGTGCTTGAGCCTGCTCCTGGCCCCGGAGAGCTTCGGCGGGTGAGTGTAGCTTGGGAGGCTCCTGGTTCATCTCCTTGCCTTCGGGCTGGATAAACTCTCCCTGTAGAGAAATAAATAAACAACAAATATTTGCCTTTTTCTTTCTGAAAAACCTCTGAAGATGCGGATTCCACAGCCTCCCTAGGCAGCGTATTTTGCCATTTCTCCATCCCTACCGTCGGAAATTTTTTCATCATGTTTGAGCAAAATCTCCTTTGCTTCAGTTTAAGCTCGTTATTCCCTGCGCTCACCACGTAAGATCGAGAGCACGTTATTTCCCTCAGCTTTATCGACACTTCTGCATTTTATAAACAAAATATTTCTGGTTCCTTCAGTCTTTCCCTGTAGGTTATTACAGAAAGGGCATGTCTTTCAGACCTCCAGTCATCCCAGTTGCTCCTCTCCAATTTCTGCCAGATTGGTCCAGTCTCTTCTGGAGCCTCACGCTCGTAACAGGGGCCTTACCCACAGGACCTTGCACAGTCAAGTTACTTCATGTCTCATGCGCGTGACTTTCTCTACACCTCACACTGTGATGTAGCTTTTTTCACCACCGCATGTTTCTAACTCATGGTCAGTCTGTGATTCCGATCCCCTTGGTCCTTGTTGGTAGAACTGCTGCCAAATTCACATTTTCCAATCATGTATTTGTGCCGCTGACTACTCCGGATGAATATGGAGCATCTGCATTTCTTTTATTGAATTGCACCCCGTGATATGCACACAAAACTGATGAACTAGTTTTGTTGCTGCTCTACATTTTGCTGATCTCCTTTCTTCAATGCCTGCATCCTCCATGTTTTTAATCTATTAGATTTTGAGCGGCAACTTGGAATAGCCTTAAGGTTTGAAAAGTGTGTTCAGCACTCTTGGAAAAATCTTCCAGAAAGGCACGTGAGCAGGAGAGCTTGTTCTACTTTTGCTCCTCGTTTTGTTCTCTATTCAAACCACAGCTGATAGCTTTCACCAGCTAGCCCTCCTGATTGTTTATGCTTCCTCCATCAAAATGGCTTTTAGCTTGAAAGAACGTGCACTGGGACGGCATCAATTACTTAAAGCTTTTAACAGCTCTGCTCTCGTGACATCTCTTGTTATAGCCAGAGGGACCACGAGCTCTTTCCATGCCCAACAGCCCACTGTCGCTCCTGCTTTCCCCAAGGAGGTAACCGAGGGCTTGGGAGGTTCAGCGTGCCTTTCTTCTGCAACAACCAACAACAGTGCCAGGCTTCAGCTGCGCATCCCCGCCAGTTTTTAGACATCCTTGGGCTCACGCCGCACACATTCTTCTGCAGAATGCTTTGAGGTGCAGGGACAAGGGGACCTGAGGCCGAGCAGGACTATTGGCACCCAGATTGCTAAGTGATTGCTTTCTGTCTAGCTTTCAGGTTTTTTCAGTTTTTTTTCCCCAGATCCGAGCACCTGAGTGCCATCACTCACCACTGACTGCCAAGCAAAATGGGTAAAACACGTTATGTCCCTCCTCTACAGGCCGGCCAAACTACGCAAAATAACTTCTTATCATTCTTCATTATTTCTTGAGTGGAAGTGAAATGGAGTGTGTAGCAGAGATGGCAGGTATCGGTCGGGAAGACGACTGATCCAGAATATTATTAAGCTGGATATTGTGGGTGTCTCACTCTCTAAGCCATACTTTCTTTTAATAATTTTTTTTGTCTCTTCTTATGGACTAATACAAATACTTTATCTGTGTCACTCATTTTCTCTCTTTGTATTTTACCAAAGGGTTAATACTTCTGTGTAAGCAGAGTGGGATTCAAGGGCAAAACAACAATCAATATTACTAGAGGCTGTGGGATGTTAATTGTCCAGCCCTGCTTCATGCTTTGTTTTGCTGTTGTATTTTTTTTTCAAATCTTTTCCTTTATTGATTCCCTACCTCCCCACTAATCCCTTCCAGAAAAAAGGAAGGCTGTCCACATCTTTCTAAATAAAAGTGACAGCTTGGGTGGTAGTGCTCGGATGAACAATCATAGGTTATTTGTACCAGGAATCGCTGATGTTATTGAGGGCAAGTGCAAGTAAACAGAGGTTACCCACTTCTTCTTTAGTTGCTGCTTATCCTCGGTGCAAAGCACGACGACAGCACAGCCCGTGTACCCCAACCTGACCGAGAGCACAGCCCGTGTACCCCAACCTGACCGAGAGCAGGCACCGGGGATGCTCGGGGATGTTGTCCCCGGGAGTGCTCTGAGTGTCTGGCTGCTTTCTGAGACCCAAGAGCAGACACCCAGACGGCCTGCCTTGGCCAACCGGGTCCCTTCCAGAGAGACCTCCCGCGCTGAGGGACCTGCCGTCCTCTCGCGCCACTGCCGCTGGCTGGGCGAGCCAGAGCCGAGCGGTGCCTGGGTGCCCTGCAGCCTGCCCGGACGGGCACTCGGGAGGAGCCCCAAGGGCAGGGTTCTCCCTACGGACACCGGCGGGGCAGCCGTGGGCAGGACTG
>NW_009615687.1:0-4441 GCF_000690535.1 Cariama cristata | reverse complement strand
GTTGCTCCCTGCGGACCCCGTCGCGGCAGCCGTGGGCAGGACTGGGGAAGGAGAGGAGTTTCCTACGGACAGCCGGGGCAGGACTGAGGGAAGGAGAGGAGTTTCCTACGGACAGCCGGTGTACAGGGGTCCTAATCAGCCGCCTACGTAGAGGTATGCTGTGGTCCCACACTGTGCGTGTAAGGTGGGACTCTGGAGGAATTTGGGGGAATTCCAGCGCAGAGGAATGGCCACCGCAGGGCATCGGGGGCTCCAGCCAGCACTGGTGTAGGGGCGAAACGAGGCTACAGTCACATCCCGGGCTTGGGTCGCTGCTCCGAGACAGGGAGAGGCGGTCATTGTGCACACTTACTTTGTAGGAAATAATGGGTCTATGCGTCCAAATTTATTTTCCCTTCTATTTTTTTCTCCCTCTCATGTAGTGTTTACCTGATACCTGAGTGCAGCTTGGCCTGTGTACCTCTCAGATCCCCAGCGATCTCCTCTCGAAATGCAAGTCTTCCAAAGTTTCTTTATCAGAGAGTCTCAAGCTATCAACAGAGTGTATCATCAGCAAGAAGGGCCAGAGCAAACCCTCCAAGGTAACAAATATTTGCTTTGTGTCATTATTTTATACGACTAGTATTAGAATTACTGCTTTGACCAGAGGTATTACAGTGGGGGGCTGAGCAAGGAGCCCGGGAGCTTTACAAGAAGGAGCAAAGAAGAGGAAAAAGGAGCCCTCGGTGACCATCATTTGTAAGAGCCAGGCTCTGAGGAGCTTTTTAGTAAAGGCAGAACAAACTAAAAAAGTGGGGGTTTGGAGCATCAAAAGGATGGCTGCAAGAACAAGAAGTGGGCAGTGCTGAGAATGATAGACCGACACAAACACGGTGTCTTTGGAGTGTGGGACATCAGTACCACAAACAGATGAAAAGCGGCTGCAAATGAAAACAAAATCGTAATACGTCTGGGGAGAGAAGGAGGTTACCAATCAGAGGGAGGGGCATTAATTAGGACATGCAAAGTAGAAAATCACTTAGAGACACAGAACCCATTAACAGCTCATAGCCCCAAGGTAAATTCAAATCCGAGACACAAAATTGGCCCTTCCACACTCTCTGACAGAGCCAGGCTACCTCTGGGATGACAGCGAAGCTCAGTTGTGCAGTGGCTGATGAACTACGGCCGCATCCCCCAAACTGCTCGTGCCTGCTGATGGGGAGGACGGCAACACCGATCAGACACGGCAACGCACAAGTGTGACCCCAGAACCCAGGCCACGGCGGTGAAACCTCCTCCGAGCTGAGAGGGGTGTTGAGGCTCCTCATTGATGAAACACTTTTCTCACACAAAAATAGGATTAAATAACTCAGGACAGTGTCTTCAGACTCCTCAGATGCAGTCAGCAGGCACGAGACAGACTGTCTGGTCGATGGAAGTCTCCGATAATCGTGCAAAAGGGAAGCCCCGCGACAGTGAATTGCGCTGGTGTGCCTGGAGCCAAGTCTCGGAGCTCACCGGCACGATGCCACGCAGAGCTCTGAAATGGCGGGGCAGCCGGCAAACAAAGGCGGTCCAGCATTGCAAAAATAATGGAGTCTGTCATTACACAGGCAGGAGATTCCCCGGCAACTCCTAACTCAAATATTTTGTTAGCAAGCCAAGGAATACAAGCATGAAATGACTCCTGTGATTCGGAGAACATGTAAAGGCTAACGTGCATTTCAGTAAGGAAATAAAATCACCAACTGGTGTGTACTTTGCAGTTTTAAACAATTCTGGGTTGCTGAAAATCTCCAGCTATGAGTCTTCCACGCGACTCTAATTTCTTCCTGAGCACATTGTCACGTGAAGCAGAAACCACCAAAATCACATACACGTGAATCCCTGAAAGAGCAAATGCCTCAGGAACATAACGGATACTAAACTGAATGAGATTTCCTTATTTCAGAGTCCAGCAACTTCTTATTGCCAAAGTTGTTCAGAAAAGGCCGTGGAAACACCTAGGAGAAGCTGCGAGGAAAGGGTGGGAAGCCGTGGAGAAGAGGTGAGCTGCAGGGTGCTTCCTCCGAGCAGCCTCCGGAGAGGGAAAACTTGTGGAGAGCGGCATAAAAAGGGGGCTTGGTTTTGGCCAGCGTAGCATTTGACAGCAGAGGAAAATGGGGATTCAGACTGTCACTGAAGATAACAAGCCTAAACTTTGTTTCCTAAGTAGCAAGCTCGCCTAGTGAAGAACCTTTTAGCCACAGAAATGAGTCAACCCTGACATTTGTGGCCAGCACTGACAGAAGTGTCAATTGTTTAGGAGGAGCATACACCTGCCGTCAAAGGGGGTTACGAAAGATGAACGGGCAATTGATGCTCAGGGCCTTGAACCCTCCAGCATCACTGCGCAAGCCTCCTGAAAAATTAGTCCAGAGGGTCTTTAATATTTTCTTTGACTGGAAAACAGGTTAGGACCATGTAATATGTGCATGGGGAGTGGATACAGCTTCATGTTGCTTACGTTCACGAGAGATTCCCAGATCCACCGTTCGGGAGAGAAACGGGCAAGTGCGGGAGATGCAAGTGTCCCTCTGCCTTTGGTGCTTCCTAATTCACGTTGTCTGGTCCTTACTTATCCTGTCACCCGGCACAGTGTTCTTGTGAGGGAGACCTGGACGTGACCACACCGAGAGCACAAGATTTCAGCGGTGGTGTATTTCATCTCCCCTTTGGTTTTATTGATCAGCCATTAGCTTTAGATGAAATGCAGCGCTGTGATTTTGATTTAGCTGCTGGAAGACCCTCGCCTATGGAGCCTGAGCTCTTACGCCCTGAATTCATTCCTCGAGGCAGGTCTGAAACCAGGGCTGAAGGGTTGGGGAGGATTGTTCCCCCCTCTGCCACGTTAACTCTTGTCTTTGTTACGGGTGTAGCCATTAAGGGTTCTGTTGCAGCACAGAGAAATACTTGCGAGGAAACGTCTCGCTCCAAGAAAGGCTCTGGTGTGCCTGCGGAGCGCGGGAGAGATCGTCCCCACGAAGGGCTGCATTGCTCATTCCCAGGATGTTCGCAGATCTAAAAGTTTTTGCTGAACTTTGACTTTTAAACAACTAGATCTTTCTTTCAAATGAACGAAAATCATTGCAGGAAAGCTTCTTGGCAGCACTTTTTGCCCTGGCTTCCTGAGGAATGCACTTGCTTTAAAAACTGAATGAAAAACCAATGGCAGACAAAACCGCCTTACAACAATGCTGGCAGTTCTACCAGTTCCTCATCCACCCACGTTTACCAACCACTGTGCATGATGTTAGAATTGTAACTTTGAAAGGACAACCTCTGAGGACATGCTTTTCAATCACTGGTACCTCATTTTCTACTTTAAGAGTGTTGCAGAAGTGCTATTTGAATAGTGGGAGCCAGCTTTTAAATGTCTGCGGTGATTATAATATCCTATTAGTAACAGCACTGAAAAAGTCCTTCAGCTGAGACTTTCTGGATTCTCACACTCAGAGTCAATGACAATATTTTTAGCCATCTGTACACCTGATATTTGCTACAGCGCGGAACAAAAATGGCAGTATTTTCTAGCCAGCTTAGGTCCAGTGTGGAACACCTCAGCCTTCTTTTTTGGCTCCAGAAAATATCCTGTTAAGGTGACATTGGGTGTTGCTGCTTTATGTCCCATGGAACAGCAAGTATGATGCTTAGTATGGCTTTACAAAGCCTCTTGTGCAATATTTACCTTCTTTTGCACGAATCCCTTTTTTTCTCAGCAACCGAAAACAAAACCAGTCTGTAAAGATGAAAATGTTCCTGCTCTAAACAGGGAAGTTTCAAGTTTTGTGGTTGGGAACGTCAGCACCAGACTTCCAACACGACATGCGGAGCTGAAGACCCAAATTATAGGCCACTCCAAACACAGAAGTTTAAAAGACAGCCTCTCCCCTCTTTCAAAAACCCCTCTGCATCTTTTTGGTTTCTCTAAGAACAAGTTGTTGACGATGGTGTTTTCCTGCTGCATTTACCCCAGCCCAGATCTCGGAGGGCCAGGCAGGCAGCACTCCCCAGCTGCAGCTGGAAGCTGGGATTTGCCTGGGTGGCGGCAGAGACGGCGGCCCAGCGGGTAGGACAGGCTCCCCGCATCCCCCCGGGCTGGTGGGGTGTCCCTTTCTCTCAAGCCCTGCCTGCAGCCCGAGCTTCAAGTGCGATCTGCACTGATGCTCGGCTGCAGCCGCTCCGTATCTCTGGAAATCGCGTGGTCCCTGCACGCAGATCAGGAGCTTAACTTTATGCGCTTTGCTTTGAAGAACTGGTGCCTTTTTAGACGAAAGTCTAAAAGCTATTGTAGCATTTAAGACCAATAATAAGATTTTATCTCTTGATCATATTAGATTATGATCTCTTTAGTGGCACAAGCTGACTTTTACCTAAATAGCTTGATGAGGCTCAAATGCCCCGCGCTAGCCACTCGCTC
>NW_009615686.1:128605-140680 GCF_000690535.1 Cariama cristata | reverse complement strand
CTCGAGGCCCAGCAGCAGTGTTACCTCTGCTACTGCTTGGTAATTCCCCGTTTATATTCTCAAGAATTATATTGGCCCTCATGCACAAGCACGGTGGAAGATGTTGGCTAGTCACACACTTCTAAATCCTTTGCAATTAGCATCGTATTTCATGACAGCTCTCTCCTCTCCTTTTCTTGTAAAGTGAAGCTACAGATTTAATTTTTGATACCTGGCACTGCAGTAAAAACATTTTTCAAATTATTCTATTTTGTTGAATGAAATAACCTGGCAGACATCCACATCACTCATATTTCCATGTCAAGACCTCTGTATAACCACACTGTACAGACAAACTGAGACATCAAAAAAGAAGCTAGCAGACACTAATTGTGGAAATGCATAGGATGCCCATTTTTTTTTCAGATTTCTTCAGCCACTATATGTTTTTGAAGATAAGCTTATGAAAGATCTGGGCTATGTGTCCTTGTTCATTTTTAACCTCACCTCTATAACAAGACAGAGATTATAACGCTGTTGATTTTACTTTTTCAAACATATCTCAAATGCATTATCTTATTTTGAAGGAACAATTTATTAAAAGATACTCATATCAATCAGTCTTACACTTCATCTTTTTGTTGAAAATGAGACATTTTAAAGTCTCTCGACCAAGGAAACAAATAGAAAAACTTCAGAAAACTGTTGGGGAAAAAAAAAAAGACTCAACAAAATAAATACTGAACTTGCTTAATTTGTTTACACTTGCAATCTCAAGCCCTTTTCCTTACTGTTATCAGCAGCTGCTATCAGTTATTATAGAGAGAACCACTAGCACAATCTGAAATTACACTTTTTAATACAGATCTATGACCAAGTTTAAGTGTATTGTTAGTAGTTAAAGGAGCTGTAGGTAGTTTTTCCTTAGAATTTAGCAAATTAGCAGCAATACTTCATAGTCAGGACTATGTACAACACATTCTCAGACAAAAACAGAATCAAGCTACCTTCTTAAATAGTAATCTTGACAGAAGAAAAGCCAATCCTTTTCCTACAACTGCATGTACCTGAATTTCATGATTTTCCAGTGTTCCAAACACCTTACTACTAGCTGTTCTACCTACTTTGCAACAAAGTGGAAAACCAACAACCTGTACATGTATGACAGACAGATAGGTACAGAAATGTGGACGTGACTTACAAGCAGTGTCACTAGGGGATATCCCCACGGGGTAGAAAGACCCTGTTTAACATGCTGGGAGGAACTGTTACTGCAAACCTGGAGGGTGACTGTGCGGTCCCTGCTACAGGGCACCACTGGGCAGCCTGCCCCAGGAGTTCAGCAGCAAGAATTAGCCTGTGTGGCTGGCATGTTTAGAAAAAAATTATCTGTGAAACAAATGACTGACTTTTCAAACATTAGAACAGATGAAATTAAAATGACAGAAGTGAATCTGCATTCAGATTACTGGAGGAAGATATTATCAGACAGTAAATGAAGTAAAACACAGCATGTCCAGCTGAGGCTTTTTACCTAACATGTTATGTCCCTGTCTTTTTCCAGTTTGAAATGAATTACCTTTTAGAGAAGTGACTGGATTATAAAAGGAAGAAAAGCAAGTGTAATGAAGAGGCTAAAATTTCCAGTCTCTGTAACCTTCCTATAACATTGAGCTGTTCTTTCAGAAACCACTAACAACTTCTAATATGTGTAGCAATAACAAAGGTGCACAACTCACATCACACTCCTGAAAAATCAACATTATTCATCTAATTTCACACCCGAGTTAAATTTCCAAAGCATGTGTAAATTACACTGATAGCCTCTGTCTTAGCACTGAGTTTCAAGGCCTTAATATTTTACTAACGTAAGCTAAAAGCTAATCTATAGAGGAAGACTTGTCCATATGTCAATAATGTATCAATACAACAGACTGATATTCATTACTGAACGCTTACTTCACACATATTGACTTCAGATTATTGTCAGTGTATGTATCACAGCTGGACTATATAAATGAGCCAGAGCTGTCTGGACAGTAAATATTGATTTAACACAGTAGTTTTTATATAGCCTCATTGAATTGATAGCTGCTTTAAAATGAAATAGATGTCTAAATCCCATCACAGTTGGAAAATTCCTGTAATATTCTCCTTCAGTATTTCAATTTCAGCATAGAAAGCAGAAGATAGTTAATTTTAACTTGGCTGGAACAAACTGGTCTCCCAGATGGCTCCTTATCACACACACAGAAACACTACGTGTCTCTTAGGTGCACACTTTAAAACTCAGATGACGTCTGTCGCTTAGAGGAAGAAAACAAGGTCTTTCTTTTTGTGAAAGGGGGAATGTAAAGTAGGAGGAGTGTTAAAGAAAAGCATGAAGGACAAGGGAGCATCTAGCCCTTTTTTTTTTTTTTTTCCCCCTGTAACTTTAAGTTATTTTCCCTTCACATCCATGCCTTAACAGCAATCCTATATAGAGATCTTCCCAGCCTTTACAAATCTTAGTAAGTCACAGAAAGTCCTCATCTCTTCTCAGAGGACCTTGGTAAAATCAGAACCCAAATGAATTCAGTAGACTTTCCAGAAGATCCTGTTCAACCTTATAACCATCACTCACTGATTACCAATATGCAAGCCAATTCCCATTGAAGCCAGGGAGAACACTATAATGACATCAAGCTTCACAAGATTAATATGCAAATACTCTCAGCTTTTAACTTTACTTTATTAAAGACCTCGTTCAGGATTATTATTTTTTTTACATCCTTGAAATTTTCATCATTTACGAGTAGGAGGACACCAGGTGAGTGTCACTGACAGAGCGGTACAGAAAGGAATCAGGCTTTCTGTATAGTTTTAGAAGCCTTTGTTCTTAAAGAAGCCTCCTTAATAGGTTTCATCCTTTGTTTGACATTTATGGAAACTCACACTTTAACAGTTTTCTGTCAACAAAACAAAGGACACAGAAGAATAGTGTTCTCTGAACTGACTCCGAAGAACATCAAATTTGTAACTGCAATCTGAAGACAAGCACAAACAAAACACAATGATTTTTCCAAAGACTCACAAAAATTGTTCATTCCTCAGTTTTGACCACTCAAAATCTACTTTTCTATTCCTATTCTAGTCATCTCATGTTAATGTTGCTGTTCTCCAGCATGTGAAAATACAGTTCTAGGTTTGGACAAAAAGTTATGAAATATCAGCCCAGCATATTTTGTGGCCAAGAACAATTGCTACACTAGATTTTTTGTAGCGACTACATCACTTTGACCAATTTAATATTGCAAGGAAGAACGAAAAATAGCATTATTCAAAATATATTTATGAAAAAGTTCTTAATATTAACTATTGTTGCTTTAATTTTAAAGGCAGGAAAACTTTGTTGAGATAGAATAAATGGAACAGGAGTACAATCCACTTTGTGAAATATAACTGTATTATAAATTGCTGCTAAAAAGCTGTCAGTGGAATGTCTCAAGGTCACAACAATTTCATTCAGAAATTTTGAGGTTTCAGTTGAAACATTGCTCAGTGTTGGGACTCATTTATATATATGTAAAACTCAGTGACATTTCTGTTTACTACATATGTAAATTAAAGAAAACCCCAAACCCTGGATGTCTCTATGCTGTTAGAAGCTTGGAGTAGTGCTGCATATGTTGCTTGAAGATACCGATTTACTAATGGCTACAGAAACCACACATAAGAAAATTGATAGTCCAAGACCACTTTTTAATGAAATTTCATGGCAGATTACTAACCTGAACAAGAACAAAGTAACGTTTTTTCCACCGCTTCCAAACCTTCTGTCCTAGAGCGTACAAATATCTGCAAAGGAAAAAATAAAGGGAATGTTTTTCCATTAATAAGAAGCATGATATTAGGAGGACCCAGAACAAATGAGTATATTCATTTGCTCTACCTACTGAGCTGCTTCTTCGGTGTTATCACATCTAAGAAGTGATTTTTTTCTTCTATTTACTCAGACTATAAAAATGCAGAGATCTTTCTTTTCATTCAAAATAAGACAAAAAGCAGAAACAAAAGACCTCATGTTTGAGAAGGCTAACCCGCTTATCACTTACATTTTAGCAACTGCTTCTGAAAACAGAAAAAATAGCCTAAAGTAGAACACTTTTGGCTACACAGAAATACTGAATGTTAGAAAAGTTAAATTCCCCAACATTTTTTTTTTCCATTTGGTTTCCGTAGGTTTGCTAGTGTTTCTCTAGTCTGTGAGCAGTCAGTCACAGTGTCAGTTTGGGAAAACGCTCAAATAACAAAATGCCAGCAGACACACAAGATCAAATTTTTTTCCAGAGTAAACTAGAATCTAATTTCCCAAACAGAAGCACTTCACTATAAAAAGTCTTAAATTACAAAAACTCCTTGTCACCTTGGCAATTTCCAGGCTTTGAATCAGACAATGCAATTGGGAGTATCAACCTGTGAGACAACAAAAACACAGATGTTGATACTGTTTGGTGGTAGAGGAAGCATCCTCATTATGCAAGAAGTTGCAGAAAGTTTTACGGCATTATAGAGACCCTCTTTTCTGTCACTGTGGTCATGTTGCACTGTTGTTAACAAAGACAGCAAGAGGAAAAAGATGAGCTGTGGAAATGTAAGCAAGAGCCTACGAGTGGTAAGGATCCGCTGCTTAAAACCTGACAGGAGAGCAAAACATTACCTATGAGATGTCCCTTTGGGCTGGACAGCTTTTGTCAAGGGCATCTAGTACAACTAGGTGGGTCAGAGGCAAATTGCTCAGACCAATGAATGCTGGCTTCACAGGACACTCTCCAGAGGATGCTGGCACATATATTACGGAGAAGTTCTAATAACTAGGATTGGAGGTGGTGGTTTGGATGATTGGTAGAAGGACAGGTGCCTTTGTGGTAAGAGGATAGGGTCTGCTGCCCTCTACTTTATGACCACTTCTGGGGCTTTGTTGACCGGTGGTTTTTAACTCAGTTGAAAAACAGAGCAATGAACCAACATCTCACGTGAAATAGGCAAGTGAGATACAGTCAAAACCTTTTTTCCACCTATCCTGGGCATACACTCAAGCACATTCTTTCCCACTTTAGCTGTCACAAAGGACAAATTTTTGTCTAACAGGAATTTCAGCATAATGCTTACTAACATGGTGGTTTGTCAGATTATGTAGCGGCTCCCTCACTACTGCAACACCGATATCTTGCCCTTCTTCAACCCCTGCTACACCTGTGTTGAAGCTCTGCTTTTTATTCATATGAGAAAGAGGACAACTGGCTTTGTGTACACGATTACCAGTGGATGTAGCTTTCTTTGAATAGTCCAGATGCTGCCACACTCTTTTTAACTTCTTAATTCTGTGATTATTATAAATTCAATAAAAAGAAAGGAGAGGAGTAAGGGTTATGTCAGAAAAGGTACCAAAAAAAGAGCCTACTAGGGTTTATTTGAAAGTTTATAATGTTTTGCAACTAAGGAAGCATATACCTCACGGAGTGATAGGCACAAAATATGAACTGTTCTGCTTTTCATATATGTTTCAAAAGAGCCAGGCATGTTCCCCTAAATCAGAGCATTTACTTTCCCCAAAGCATACCACATTGTTATTGCCCCGTTAATCTCTTTACTATTGCCATAGGGTGGAGGGGGAATGACTGAGGAATTTCACTCAGCTTTGAAGATTAATGACCGGCGCGGGAGAAAAGTAAAAGGGTCCACAGGTGGCCTTTGGGTTCTCTCCATCCTAAGCCTGCCCTCTTCTTCACTGTGATTCTGCCACCGCATCCCTCAGAATATCCCATAGGTTTCTCTGATCTATGTTGGAGGACAACTGCCCCATGGATTGTGAAGACCAGCTGAGAATACAGAGCCTCCAAATGCAACGATACAAAGATATCCTGACCACTCTCCCATTCTCTTGGCATGTCTTCAATGACTGCAAATGAGCCATAGACTAACAGAGGATTCTTCTTGCTCAAGAGTAATCCCAGTATCATCAGCGGCGAGTAATCCTGGTATCATCATCAGCAGTGACATTACATTCTAACAGAAACATGGCACAAAATGAGGAACCCAATCTTAGAAATGCCAGGTTTAATCCATTCTTTTTCATTATTAATTGAGCCTGGTATCAAAAGGTGCTTTTAAAATAAGAGATCTTAAAAGAACATTTGCTATCAGGGTGGTTACTTTTTCAATTACTTTTCATGTAAGATATACCACATATGGTCCTGCAGTACAGGCAAAACTATCACAAGTTAGAGTAAATCCAAAATTATAAAATAAGAAAGCATACAAAAAAGAAATTAAATAGCACTGTACACTTTTTATTCCTCCTATAAATCATTTCCAACTAAGGTGTTAAATAAGAGCTTCCTTGGGAAACAAAGGAGCGGAACATTAACCACCTAACTTTAAAACCCACTAGTCTTAGATAAGATTAAGTAACAAAGAAAATAGCATTCATGACACAAAGCTGGAATTTAGTATAGAAGTGCAAAGCCTTATGTTACTTGGCTTTACAAATCACTATAAGCAAACAGTTATAATCTTATGTGATTAATCCCTCTTCCAGTGCCATCTCTAATGATGACAGGTTTTTTCGAATGTAGAAAGTTTCAGCCATTTATAAGGGATACATCCCGTGCACATCTAACGTGTGCATGCTCCTGAAAGATGAGGAGATTCTTACTTGAAAATCTAACATTTATACCCAGAAGGAGCCAAAGATCCTAGACTTGTAGAATCCTCTTTGAACTCCTCTTTCCCATTTATCTTCCACTGAAAAAAATGGGAAGCAAAGGACCAAAGAACCTTGTTAAATTTGGACAGTAATATCTAGGATTTGTAGAAACTGCAGTTGATGTCTAGAACAGAAAAAGTCTACAAAAGCCAGTTTCCAGAACTAAATGACACTTGGGTTTCACAACTGAAGCAGAAAATTAATAGGTTAACAGATTCAGAAGTGAACTAAGTCCTAGAGCTAAGTTAAAGAATGTTTTATTTTTAAGATGGGGAATTGCGTCATTTTTCAAGGGTCTCAGGTAAATGACAGTACCAGAAACCAGAGCAGACCCTCACAGTCATCAATTTACAGAGCTGCAGCCTGCTGTTTCTCTACCCACATTTGTATCTGTATTCACCTACAAGCCCCATGCACTCTCTCCATTAAAAAAAAACGTGCACAAGATGCATAGTGTTAATTGTTCAGACTATTTTTTAAACACCCTCAGCAGCAAGAAGAAACACACAACAGCCATTCCTTCAAACACTGTACCTTTCTTTAGCTAAAACATTCTATGCAATACAAAGAAGAAACTGATATTCAGAAGTAGCCAATTCCATATTTCTAAAAATTAACCACATCATTTACTACTATTTGTCTAACTCTAATTTGGTTTCCAGAGTTGGGATAATCTAAAATAATTCTTGGATTACCACAGTTCAGCCATACACTGAGAAGGAAGCTACTGAAATAGTTCCCCTGTGTCTGAGCACTGAAATAGTAATTGCTTACTGCTAAACAGATTTATTTTGACTTCTCTTTAAGACCATGTTTTGAGAGTGTTTAACGAGTAGACTGACAAGAAGTTAGGAAAGATTGGTTTTCTGATGTCTATAGAAACAGACACAGATGGCAGACTTTTATTCTGTAAAAATATATTAATATAATAAGATATGTATACATAACATCTATATCTGTACATATGCACATTAGAAAGCATATTTATGGTTAGTATGTATATGCTTGGTTGCCTTCTTCAATCTTTTTATATTACTCCCATAATTTCCAGTAACTTAAGACTAATACACCTGCTTTTATACAGCACATAGAAAATAGGACCTTGATCAAACATGTTGGGTCATTAAGTGCTACTCCCGTGTAAAGATTTTCTAACACAGTTTTGTAGTAATATAAAAACGCAACCAAACATACAAACCATGCAATCACTTTCCTGAGACTTTCACTCTTAAAAACAGTTCTACAGTTTTCTTTTCTTAAACATTATTTAATATTGCTTTCCTTCTCTTCACTCACTCCCAAATTAAAAAGTAAAAATCAGATTTGAATGAAGTCACAGATTTACCTGATTATACCTCACAATGCTTACAATATGGTAGAAAAATAAACATTTAATATTTAAAGTTCATTTTCCTGGAAAAAAAATAAAAATACAAGCAAATACATTTTCACTACAAAACACAGAAACACCTGGATAAATATGTTTTATATATCATCTTGTCTTCTCCTCCGGAAATAGAAGAAACAAATGGAACAACCATTTTCTTTAAAAAGTCCGAGCATCACTATATTTTAAATATATAAAGGTTAATTTTTTTCAAAGAGCATTTCCTTGTGTTACAAAAATGCAAAACCATAGTGCTAAATATTATAGTTCAATTTCAATTATGTGATGGCATACACAGGAAAGAAGATGGCAGTTTATTTTCTCTAAGTCCACGCTGTGAGAGTGCAGGGTTCTACTTTTTGATGAAAAAATCAGCACTAATGAATAGCTGAAAAACATAATTGAGTGTGGAATACCGGAGCTATTCACTGCTGGAGAAATGAGAAAGGACTTATTACTTCTACGGAGATCATTTTTAGACCAGCCTTTTTATTCTAAGCAATGAAGCAATCTATCTACATCTTGAATGATAAATTCTCTACTTGTAAAAGGCTTCATTTATCACAAACAATGAAAAAAATATAGAAAGAAAAAAATCAATACGTGTAGCAGTTTAGTCCAGCAAAGGCCTTTCTTAAAGAGAAACCTCAGTCAAGGTTGAAAGAGCAATTAATGCAGTCTCAAAAATCTGGGCCACTCTGATAGAGTTCGGTTAACATGTGGCAGAAGTAATCATCCACTTGTGAAAATGATTTTCAGTTCATTCTCAAACACCTTTCAGACACTCATGATCCCATTTAACTGACAACAATACAGGCTATCTGTGGGCATCATTGCATTCGCTGTGAGAGCCAATGGGGACCAAATGCCCACAGGCACTTTCAGTCATCTCTGCACGCTTGCATAAAAGGAATCTTCCTTGCACCGCATTCCTTCTTTTATTTAACCCTGCAAGATTAAGCCATTTTTTTGTCTTCAGTTGAGGATGAGAGAGAAAAGTGATTCAAGACAACAATATGACCTGGGTCATAAGAAACCTAGCTGTAAACATTCTCCGATTCATTTTAGTACTCTGCGCTCTTGAGAAAGAGAACTAAATAAGCCTTCAACAGATGGAAAGAAAAAAATCAGCCTAACTTCTGCTGTAATTATGTCTGCTAAGGATAACGAAATGTTGAAGAATGTCAAGTAATACAACTACCACAGCCACAGGAAACAGTTCCATTTATTCCAATGAGCAAGATGCTCATAAGATGAACAGGAAAATGTGTGGGTTGTTTTTCTCCCCTAAACAACTTTTGACTTACAGTATAAATGGTTATTGGTATGCTGGAAGATCAGATATCCCCAGATTCTTTAACAGTGGTACTGCACTCCAGAGCCCTTCAACAGTTGTGAATATGCATGCCAGCACTTAGGGAACCTGTGAAGTAACTGCACTGGCAACTTGAGAATTATTAATCCAATTTATGTCATATCATGAAACCTATTTATTATGTAAAGTGGGAGTGTTTGTCAAGACAGAAAAATATCCTTTAGCCTTGAGAGAATTCCGGGCAACAAAAGAATGAAATCCTTCAGATGCAACATAAGTGTAGAAAGTGCTCTGATTCTAATGTAATCTAATTGTAATGTAAACAGGTAATGCAACACAACTATAAAACAGCTGGTGCTGAGGAGCAGACACCCACTCTCTGGTGCTTTTTGATGCAGCTTGCTTTGGACTAGCTCTAGTCCGAACCAATGGACTAAAGAGCTATCAGTGGTTGCAGCCTATATGGGTGCATACCTGGAGCTTATCTCTTGGTTTAATTTCATCTAAAAGGATAATGGTCTGTGAACATAAAGTGTTCCATGATGTGAAACAAAGCATAGTGAGCACAAACAACTAAGAGATTGGTTTTAAAAGTGAAAATCTGAATTCAAATGATAATGTTGATGTAGTCATACACTACCACTGATAGAATCAGTCAAAACACCCTGCTCGGTGTCACCTTGGTATAAAACAAATAAATGAACTAAGCTGCCAACTGAGGCAACTCCAATTCTGGAGTCCCAGTGTTGAAAATAGCCCACTTTTGGGAAGAGTGGCGGAAGCTAGTAAGAGCAGTGAACTCTTTTAGGAATGATACTTGGCTTTGGTTATCTGTGGCTGGTTATGTATTTCCTTTCACTGCCCACAAAGATACTTTTGATTTGAAACAACTTTAATTTTGTGAAGAATACAGACCTCATCAGAGGTAATAAAACATATAAGCAGAACAAGATGCATAAATTTCCATCCTAAGGATTGCCAGTTCTAAGTATTTTCATAACATTTGTTGTCATCATCACGAGTAGGTAAGGTCCTCGTTAATTAGTACAAAGAGGTATAGCTGAACTAGCAAAGGCATGAGGAAATATATTACACCTGATATCCCTAGCTGTGATTTGAAATGAAGCACAGAAATTATGATAATGAATTACTGTAGTACTTTCTTCAATTTGTGCACACAGAAGATGTTTATTCAGAAAGTTATGTTGTTTTAAAACTATTTTTCAAAATTCTTGACAGCTGGATTTTTTTAAAAATCCCTAAAATAATCCAGTTAAAACCACTTTTTTAAAACATCACCAAAGTTTTGAAGCAAATCAGTTTAACAAGTCCCAACCTATCTATCATTATTTTCTTAATAGGAACATTACTTGACACGAGTAGTGCTTTATATACTTCAGGTAATTACTCCTCACAACACTTGCAGTGAGGGAGGTTAGTATTATTACATTAGCTTCTGTGTGAGAGAAATCAAAGTGGAGAAAAGCGAGAACTGTTCAGACTCTGAGGTCCTAGCACAGCAGAACCACCATTCAGGAAAGCCTCACACTAGCCCTTATCTTCCAGACGGTGGAAAACACACTTCAGATGCCTGTAAAGCTGCTCAGCCTTTTCACTCCATGTGTCAAAACATGCAAATCATCCATGATTTAAAAAAAATATAAAACAAAATGTTCCAAAGGGAAAGAGCAAATTAAGTGTTTGTCTTTGCAACTCCACTATGCCACTTCCAGTGACTGTGTTTCCTTTGTACTTGGTAAGTATCCAGAGTAAACTACTTGGGGCACACTGCACCTTCGGAGCTTTGCAAATTACCCTTTGGAAGTGCCCTTCTGTCTCCATTGGCTACACCAGACCTCTACAGTGCCAAGACTCCAAACTTAGGCATTGCCATTAGTTGCCTGAAAATAGATGAAATTAAGGAGGCTTTTTGTACCTAGGCATGACAAGAAGTAGATAATGTGACATTCAGAGAAAATGTTTGTTGTTCGCAGTCTGACAAAAGTACTCATTCTAAAGGACAATTGAGAATAACAAATATTAGTTTGCTCTTTTCAGTTAGTGCTATGAGGTAAAGCTTCTGTGGATGCAATGACTGAACTTAGCTGATAATGAACAGAGACTATGTTGACTGTAAAGATTTCAAAATGCTTGGCACACTTGGTAGAAAAAAAAATTCATTTTACTTGTGCTACCACAGAGCAGTCCAGAATGAAAAGAGCTAGAGTACAATTTAAGCAATAGTGGGGAAAATGCAGTTACCTCCTTGGAATTCATACACAATCTTTGAAATAGCAGTCGCTCCCCACATTGCAGAAATGAAAAGCTTTTTATTGGGAACTATGTGATTTTGTTCTGGATTAAAATTTTGACAGTTCATGCTCTCATATATTGCAAAACTCCCTTTTAATCTACCAGACTTCACATAAATATTGGAACCAATGAAGACCACTTCTCCTTCCATCCAACATACAGCAGCAGAAAAACACACGACTCAGACTGTCTCCATTGCATCTCTAGCACCTCGAAGGAATGTAGGAACAGTGCCAGACATGAATTTCCATTCTGGCACAGCAATGCAACTGTTACAGCTTGTTTCCATGAACTCAAATTAGTTACATTTCATTGTGCATTTTAGGCATTCCT
>NW_009615686.1:96267-128556 GCF_000690535.1 Cariama cristata | reverse complement strand
TTCCTGGACAGGTTTGTGAAAGAGAAATTCAATTGCATTGAATGCTCGTATATGCAAAGAACCATATCTGGCTCAGGAAGTCCTTGCTCTGCAGATGGGTGAAGTCTGAAAGAGTACTGAGACTGCTCTTATAAACTTTCCCAGTCATCTGCTGCTGGCCACAGTGGGAGACATGATACTGGGTTAGACAAACATTTGGTCCAAGGCAATAAGGCTCATCTAACATTCCGATAGAGACATTCTGCCTTGGAAAACCTACCAGTGCAGAACAACAACTGTAGGTTATCCTTTCATCAAAAGTTAGCATCAAAAAAGTACTTTTATATTCCTGGCCACCTTTTGATGACAATACAGGACTAAGAACAAGGAAGAAAGCTTTCATCATATGACCCAGCCAATCAGTACTCTTAAAACACACATTTTAAGAAACTTTCCTATACAAAATACATGTAGAATTTTAAAGATGACAAAGAAACAAAGTGACTCCATGTCACTTTGGCTCTTTTGAAGAAACTTTCTTTATGAAAGAACATAGAAACGGCCACCCAAAAGCACACTCAGGTCCATACCTTGTTCCCAAGCAGGATGCAGAGGGAAGCAGCAACTGGATGGAATCATGGAGTTATACATCCCAGAATTCTCTCCTATACTTACGCTATTACTGGCTGTCAGAGTTTCTTTATCTAGAAGTGGTGTCTCTGTATTTACTACTTGTTAATGGATTTTTGTTTCAATGAATTTCCGTAATGGTTTTCTCAACTCTTTTAAACTTTTAAAATCTACTCCTAGTAGCACAGTTCCACATCTCAACTACCTGTGCCTAGAAGCAGCTCTTTTGGTTTGCTCTGAAACTACTAGTATTATTTAGCAATGGTCTTGTGGCACTGGAAGAGACAGCTTCCAGTGTACAATAATTTACATTAGAACTGTTAACGTGATTGGATGCTTATCCTTGGAAATGCCACACAGAAGCAAACAATCTAAAACTGAATTCCGCAGGAGTTATTCTAGGAAGCAATGGAAATGCATCACTGAGAAATATATCCCCTTTGAGAAACTTTTGTATCCCTTCATGGAATTCAGGATTTTTAAAATGGATTAATATAATTAGGAAAAAAATTCCTACAGGAATGTTAATATCTTGAAAATAGTTTTGTTTTGGGTGGTGATTAGACAAAAACAGAAAAGTGACATACAAGAAAGATATAAGCCTATGACAACAGCATGGATTTGCTTTTTGTTAAAAGTTCTTTACCATAACAAATACATAGAAAAGAAAAGCATTCAAATGCACTGTCCCTGCACTGCAGTTATTAAACTGGAGCTGATTGGCGTTTGGAGCTGTAGAAGTAGGACTTCAGGAATACAGAATTTACCACCTGTGAGGGAGCATCGGAGCCATCTACCAGAGTCAGCCCATCCCTGCTGCACAGGATTGCTCTGACAAGCAATTGACTCCCCAAAATAGCAATACTAAAGTGATATTCAACCATAAAACTGATGTTACATAAAAAATAAAATAGTCCATAAAATCTAAGAAAAAATGTAAGTTGTAACAATGATGAACTGCATGTGAGCAGAGGATTGAGTGGTTTCTCCTCACTTGAAGTTTGAGAAATACTTTTTAAAAAATTGCATTTATTTGTATATAACACGCAGGGTAAAATGCCTTTTATGAGTGTTTTAGTGATTAATTTAAACGGAACAAAAATTATAATTAATGTTTTTAGTATCACTCATTGACTACTGTTCAACTCTGAGATTAAGATTTTTCAGTCTCTCTACCCAAATAGAACTTTAAATATAAATACACACACATACACACATAGACACACATATATAAAAGGGCTCATTTTTTGCTATAACTCAGTCAAGAGTTAGAGAGCAGAGTAGTTCCACTGGAATATCTACTGGAATAGCCACCTCCATTCTCCAAATATTTGATTTACCTAAATATTATAATAGATTTTATTGAAATTTGCAGAGCTAAATTTCCACTTAGGCTTTAATAACTCCTACATTAAATATTTTAAAACCTTCTTCTAAAATAGACTGTATATACAGAGAAAAACTTCACATTTATAGTTAATAAGAAGCTACACTTAGAAACTTCTAAAATTAACATGCAATTGTTTTATCTGTATCAGCTAGGAAAATATGCACTCTTCTCAATTATATAAGCTTTCACAAAATGATATAAACAATCAAAAGTGAGATTCATTTAGCTGCTTTATAATCATATTCCCATCTTCTCCCTTAATTTAACGATGCTGCCCTCCCGTGGATGTCAGGATGTATATAATGCAATGGCTCAGGCTACGAAAATCTAGTTCAAATTGATCCCTGCTACCTGTTTGTGACTGACTTGAAGAGGTAAGAAAATGCCACTGTTTAACCACAAAAAGTGGTTAAATTAAACCTCAGGGCAAGGACTGTGAAACTTATATTTGAAATAGTTTTAAAATTAATATTTTAGAATGTCTTATTACTCCACAAATCATGTATATATTGAAGCACAGAATCATACATATTAATAATACACTTATTCTCAAATTAGGGGCAGAACATTCATTGCATAATGACTAGTTACTTCATTCACTGAAGTGCCAACACAGTTGAACACATATATTATAAAGATTATTCAACAACTCAAAACCATGGAAATAATTTGCAAAAGTGTCAATACTTGGTAAACTGAAAAAGTGGCAATTGGAAATTGTTATCTTTTTTTCCTGGTAGAGAGATACGAAATACATCTTGAGGAATTATTGAGCCAAAAATACATTATGTCTTTAAAGAAAAAAATATCAGAAATGGTTTGGAATAGAAGAATCTAAAATTAAGGAGAGGTAAAATCAATTATTCAAAGAAATTATCTCACACAGAAAAAAAAAACTTTTTTGATCAATTAAATTTTCATAAAGTCTCTGTTCTAATAAGCTCTGTTATGATTTAACTGGAAATTAATATTATGCACTAAAATATTTATATAATTTGAGCTCATCTATACTCTGTTAGAGTTGTCGGATCTGTAAAATCATTGGTTTAAAACAGATCAGTATGGAACACCAAATCCATTAAAGTACAGAAGCTGGAGTGATGCAACGTGGCTGTTTTTCTTTTAGGCTAAATTTGTAAATGCTGATAGATTATGCTTAAAGTCTTAATGATAAAAAAATGCTTAAGAATACACTTCTCTTTCTGAACATATATGAGAATTTCTAAAAGCTACAAAAAGTAGAGTGATACTTTCTGATTCTAAAATATAACGTTAGGAAGTAAACACTTTTTCTTTAGATTTTTGGCTTTAACTCAGAAATAAAAATGAAAAGTGAAATGCAAAATTTTAAATCAAGCCATTCCCTGCCAAAATATTTTATATATTATTGAAAAGACTGTGAAATAAATAAAAAGTCTCAGGAAAGCAAAAAACCGTAAGCAATTCTTTCGGACAAGACAAGACATTTAATATAGTCACATGCTATTTTGTGCCAATTAGCAAAGTTGCTAACATGCCATATTAATAAAAAACAATTGACCTAAGTAGTGGGGCTAATTAAATGAAATAAGATAATTAAATGCTTCTCAATATATAATAAAAAATTATGGCTGAAAGTGTTCCATAATGTTGTCTTTTTGTTTTCCTATTATCTGCTTTTCTGCTGAGTTTTAATGAGCGTATCTATATGCATAAAAGACAGATAGTGTCCAGATGTTAATGCGTTGGTAGCAGGAATCAGGTGTTCAATTAAAATTTATTGAGTGTGCAAGGAAAAAAACCAAGCCTTCCATTAAGTAGAATACATACAGCTCAATTAAAAATGAATGTAGCATTTGTGATTAAATTGAACACTCACATTCTATAATGGCAATAAAATTTTACATGACATATGACTACTTTATTAACTTAATCTTAATCATACCATTTTAGTCTAAGGATCGGTGTTATTTTCTGTTTGAAAACAGATCTGTTGCTTCTCAATATACAAAATAATGGTAAAGCTGCATTTACACAAATTATTGGTTCCTCTCCTCTGATGCATTTTTGGGCTTTTGCATAAGTAGCGAATGAAAGAAAAGCAATTGTAATATTTTTAGAGATCTTAGGCTAGCACATGTTGTCAGCTACTGGCAATATTTGTTCTATTTAATACCAGTCGCAGTTGCGTTGCTTGCGTAACAACTCCAATTTCGTTTGAATGCATTCATTACTCAGCATGTGTTTCTAAATGGCTTGACTGAAAGATCCTTAAAATGACATCCCATGCCCATGTAATGTGGTAGTGGTTCCCAGTCTACTGCCCTTAATCTACAAGGAATCATTCCGTAGTCTAAGTCTTCAGATCCTTGCTTCAGACTTCAGCTGGCTCTTCAAAGCTAAGACTTAGAACCAGAAGAAAAAGGCTAGAGCGCCATAAACATTCTCTTTTAGAAAAGAGACTGGCTGTCAGGTGCCTGGCTGTGAGGGGAGCACATCCTCGGGCAGACCTTTCCGTACCAGCACTACCACAAACTGAGCCAGGTTTCTTACTCTCTTCTACTTGTTCAATGCCATGGTGCATTCCAGTTAAAACTTTGAACTTAAAATTATTTCAAATTTAAATCAGTGGTCAAAATCACAAATGCAGGAACACATGATAAAAGTAGTAACTTCTAAGCCACTGATTTACTGAGCAAGGGTTACCAATTTTGTATTTAGGACCGTGTTAGCGTCTCTTGCCAGAATCATATAGCTTTTCATCTTTGGAATCAACTTTGAAGAAAAGCAGATGGCAGTTTTGGGTGGGCAATTTTCTAACGTTATCAGAGGAGCTCTCCATGTGGTAAAGCAAGGGAAGCTGGTCTGACCCCAATGGAGACTTAGTGGTGGAACTCAAACCTACACCTACCAGAACATGTCCCCTGCCAATCTGTCCTTGCTTTACTCCATATAAGCAGCATGAAAGAATCTTAGAGGTCTTTTCTGCCTCTTGCTCCAAAGACAAACCACACACAGGATTTAACATACATACATTTTTCACTTACCTGTTCTCTTTTATCATTTATACCTAAAGTGAAAAAAAAAATCTCATGCATTACGAAACGACAAAGCAACACTACATTGCTGTACAGACACAAAGTTAATTTAGGATAGGATTAAATTAAAACAGGTTTGTGACAGTAAGCATGCTAAAAAGACTATTTGTAGTGCAGGGTGAACTTTTCACTACATTTTTTATTTAAATAAAAAGACAGAGTGAGCTAATCATGCAGAACTCTGTGTGAAAGCACCGCTACACTGATGACATTGGAGAAACCAGCAGCCTACCAAGGTGATGCCATCACATTGCTTATTCAGGGATGTGAGATGTACTGGCTGGCTGTGATGAATGTACTATTTGGGCAAAACAACAGTAGTGCAGGGCCACCGGGACTCTGTTACTACATCAAAATTAAATGCAATGCTGTATTCATTGAAATCATACTACTATGGAGAAAAAAAAGGCACTAAATTGAATTTATAAAAAGTTACGTCTGCCTTTGCATCCAGTATTGTGTTAAAATTATTTATGCCCATACAGAATAGTGTATTATGAACTGAAATCCATCCTGAGACACAATATAGCACAACTGACCCTACAGTATCTAACTACACCAGCATTCCAGCACATAGAGAGGATTAGATTGGTTACATACTATGAGTATTTAAAATCAATGTTGCTGTCGTAAGTGCTTCTGATTTTGTAAGGGTTTATATTCCAAAAGAGAAAAAATTAGGTGAATTCTACCTTTCTCCAAGTAACAGATGGACAGCACAAATGACAGGAGGATACAACAGGCAGGTGGCATGCCCCCATCCTTGCAGCTGATAGTACTGGCATTCTCTGTATAGAAATACTGCCAGGCCATGCCAGACCATATGCAATGTCAATGTATGTCAGGTGGAAATAACTCTTCCTTAAATTCTATGTCACAGATTAGTGCAGGGTACCAAGAAACAAGTCAGATCACCTGATGAGAAAGGCTAATAAATTACATCTTTCACCTGCATGATATGTGTGCTGTCCTGATTTGTAGTAGAATAAAGCAATATAAACAAATTCTAAAACAATTATTTCAATGATGTTTGGTCCTGCAGCCTGGGAAAATAAGAATATTGCTTAGGTGACTATGTACAGTAATAATGTTATAAATATCACATAATCATCATTACTACAGACTCATGCACGTAAGGGAAGTTTCCAGACAGTTTTCAAAAGAAACTTAGATGGCAAAAAAGTTTAAAATTATAATACAAAATAAATAAATAAATTCTACTAGATATAATTCTGAATGAGGTTACGAAGCAGGGATACTCACGTGCGATTTCATTCTAAAGAGACTGTCAGCAATAATTTCAGTGTACTTACAGTAGTAATTTTTTTCTCAAGTTTTAAGCAAAACTAAGAGTAAAAGTCAGATGTTGCTCTGAATGATAGTTTTCCAACGCTATGGGAACTGTGTAACAACAGCGTAAAGAAATTTAAGCAGAAGCAGCCAACCTGAACTTTGGAGTCGGACCAGAGTCTCCACAATCAGAGTGTAGAGTTACTGGGAAGTTCCCACTACTCTGAACTTTCTACTGCAAATTTTAGAACATCTCTGATGTAATACATTTTTTTTAACTGTTCATCATTTATTGTAGTAAAAAAAAGCAGCCTACTCTATGCCCTCATTTTAGTGAGACAAATGATGCATAGGAAAAAAAATGACCTGCCTATATTCCACTTCACATACATGTAGTGACTACACTGCTCAGATCATCATCTTCCATGTGAGGACCTAATAAGATGCATAACATAACAACATTTATTTTTTTAATACTGTCTCCAATCTACATAGCACTGAATGGTCAATCCATCTATTCTTCTTATCTTGTATATGAAAAACACTTATATGTAAACTTAAACCAAAGTTATTACTTAGTGGTTTAGAACAAAGGTCAGTTACAAATCACACTAAACTTCAAATTTTCTCAATTCCTCACCTACAATTTCATGAACTTAAGGCCTATTTTCAGTTAAATATTAGTTCATCATTTGGTCTTCTATGTTACCACCAGCTTTGTTATTTTTAATGAAAATATAGACAAATTCCTTTTTACATATTAATAGCTTTCTGAAGTTGTGATCTGAGCATTTCTAATAACAGGCAAGACTCTGGTTAGATCTTATGCTTTATATTTTTAAAAATCAAGTAAAACAAACATTTACAAGCACAATTGTAAGGTTTCACAGGAGCGTGTATTTCATGTATTTTCAGGATTGAACCCTTGCTTGAATCCTTGATGTGGGCATCAATAGAAGCTCTTGCCCTGTTTTGCCCAACTACTTTTAGGTACTTAAATGAAGTACCTAAACAAAAAAAGGATGCATTTACATTGGCAACTTGGTCTGAATAAGGAGTGTGCTTTTGAAGAGAATCTCTCCATCACCCCCAGTTGCTTGGTTCACATTGCAGAATTGATTCAGAGCATGCGAGCTAGACTCCTCCTGCATGAAATGAAATCAGCTGCAGTGCTTAGCTATTACATCTCATACTCCAGCCACTAAAGGGCAGTCAGTCTAGCGGAAGACCAGGCAAAGACTGAACTAAATCCCCAGAAATACATAGAAGGTGATTAGCAGGTTCTCAGAAACGACTGAGTCACTTTACAGATCTGTTTGGGCACATTTCATGCTTGGCTCCCAGGAAGGAGGCACATGCCAAGCACAGTTCAGCTCTTCCAGATTTCCATCTCTTTGGATAGGGTAGCATTATTTTGGTAGCCATCAGTGGCTAAAAGTCCTTCTTAGGTGCCTCGGTTAGACATGTCTGGGTTCCTGCTCTTTGCACCATTCATCCTTTAATTCTTCTCTCTCCATGGAGGATCATTACATGCAATCTGCCATCTGGGTATAGGGCTTAATCTCATCCCACTGCTGCAACAAGTGGCTGTTGCTAGAAGGTACTCAGTCAACCAGTCTCATGCAGTGACTCTGCATTCAAATCTGTTCAAGTGGAGTAGCCACAAATTAGGAGTCAGTCACATAAATTATGATGACAAGTCCTCAGTGATGCTGCAGCACAGCTCATCACCATCTTTATGGTCCGAAAGCGAACTCTTCCCTAACGTGATAAACTGAAAATTGCTGCCAAGGTTTTGGGCACTTCTTTTTTCCCCTCACACATGCGCACAAAGACCAGGAAATTTAGATGAGGAGGGATTTAAAGTTAAGAATTGCAGACAGAAATTTGATAGTATGGACTAGAAAATTCTACCTAGTTGTTCTGCAGGTCACTAAGATGCTCAGTCATAGGTTCTGAGCTCTCACATGATAAGAAGAAAAAATTGGCATTTACATCTGAATGCAAGGCACTGTTAAGGTAAACCATAAGACAGAACCCATGCCGAAAGAAGAAGAGTTTAGGACGCAGTGATCTGTGACACAACTGCATTAAAGAATACTGAGGAGAGAACAAGGTACAAAAAACCAGTACGCAGGAGACGACCAGTGCCAACGGGACCAGGTCACTCCAGCTGATTATTCTGTGAGGCTGAAAAAGGGTTTTAGCAAAGATGAACCAAAGAAGGATTTGACACATATGCAATACTGATTATGGGGATTCTCCATACCTAATCAATTATGCATACTCAGTCTTGGTGAAGGCAGGAAGATATCAAACAAGTGTAGTTCAAGTTATGATATAAAGACAATACATACACAACTGAACTTGCATTATTTTGCTCATGACAGAACTGATGAAAACCTATCTTAACATTTTCAGAAGCATGTAGATTTTCAGTGAAATATAAGAAAAAGGAACACCCTATATAAACAGTAATAATGATTTTCTTAATGTGAGAGGAGAATCACAATTTAAATATAACTTACATATTCATGAGAATAGATTCTAAAATCTAGTCTCAACTCTTTTCCTTCATGTTTTAAAAAGTTACAAGTAAAAACAAAGTAAAAATTATTTAGGAAAAAACCTATATTTTAAGTTTTCTGACTATGAACCTTGCTTAACCCATAGATTTTTTTCACATAAAGTCTGTTGTGGTTAAGCTAAGTGAGTTTGGATCTAAAATTACATCTCAGCTTTTACAAATATTTCAGATTAATTACTATGGAATGAATGAAGAATGACACTTTAATTAGTAATGCTTCTCTTGGCAATTAGGATTCTCTTGGCTTCTCTTAGCAATTAAAGTGGCAGTGGCATATCATTAAGGTCTTCAAGATTCCCCATGCCTCCTTAGAAGCAATTACTGTGGGAAGCACTGAAAATCAGGCTCATAGCTAAAATCTGTTCTCTAAGGATCTAGCAGCAGAATAAACAGTTTTGCTTCTTCCTTCCATAGTAATTTTGCATTAACCCATCATCATTATCCAATCAATCATTAATGTAATTTTAATGTGTCATCCTTCATGAAGTTCAAGTTTCATTTTAAAAAAGTAACTGATTACAGTCAATTGATTTTGCAAAATGGTATAATATTAAAATCATTTAAACGAAGACAGTTAACACATTAGCACTTTTCTCTGTGGCAAAATGCTAGCATTCATTTAGCACAATGAAATACTAGCATTTAGCACATTTTAAACTAGCATAAGAGAAAATACTGCTACGAGACACCTCGGAATAATAATAGGAAGGCATCCGCACATCACTAAAAGTGTATTAAAAATCAAGCCGTTCTATCAGGCTGCTTATAATGTACGCAGGAAATTTTTACCTTAGTACATACAAGCACATGTTGCCTTATGAATGTAAAAATGAGGACAGGTTTGTCAGAATTTAGCAAGAAATATGATTATAGCTATGTGAATGACACTTTTGACCCTCTGACTAAACAAAAAATAGACACCATTGCTATTGGACCCAAATTTTAAAATGTTTATTAATTACGGGCCAAAATTTGACCAATATTTCTGCTAGACTGTAAAGTCACTGGTTTAGTTTTCAGATTCTGTGTTAGTTTCTCAGTAGTCTCATTCCATGTGTCAGAAGTTCTTGAAACACTTGGGTTTACTTTGTGCTGGGATTTAAGAGTTTTGTCTTGCAGAAAGGGATACTCACACACTTGTCTTCAGGGTTTTGGCTCTCTGGAGTCAGCAACTGACTGAGAGTTACTGTTGAAAAGAAAGATAATCTCCTCTTCCTAAGTTTTAGTAAAAAGCTCTTATGGTTTCAAAAGAATCATGCTAACTTCATGCAGTGGGAAGAGCAGTTAAGTTACAGATCAGCAATGCCAGTCCTTTCCAGTTCAAGGTATTCAGCAATCACTATATTTCATGAAGTATTCTAAAGTTCTCAGCCAGGATACTTTTCACAGTAGTTTTTGACATACCCTTCTGCAGGATTATTCGTTGAGTAGAGAAAATATGCTCCACACATACAAATATGCGGTGCTGGATGTTACACGACATTTTGGCATACCTTAATGTAAAGAGAAGAGCAGACGTTCCTGAACTTGCAGTGGTATTTGCTGTGCTGCATAATCCTGTGGCTGCTCACATTTTTTACTGAAACTTGTTTTTTCTTCAAGAGTCAACTGTGTTTGAAATTCAACCAAAGCCTATTTCATCAGCTACACAACATCTTCCGTAAGTGGTGTCGAGTAAAGCACTGGCATTAATAAACTATTAATTAATTAATACATACAGTTTGCTTCAGCACTGCAGAACAACCTACAGCTACCACGCTTGTCTTGATCAGCTCTAAGACTTTGGATTGTCATGCAGGGTCTAGGTTGAATGTGGATTGGAAGATGAAGCTTTGCAGTTCACATCTCTTCTGTCTTTAAAGCCAATGAAACTGAACTGAAACTCTGATACTTCTTCATGCCTTCCTGTGGAGACTACAATGAAATCTTTTGCCCAGTGTCTCAAAGGTCTTCTGTATATGGCAAGCAAATACAAGGTCACATTGTCCATGTTTTGAGTCTGAGCATGAGCCAACTCTAATTCAAAAGTGTTGTGACCATGTTGGCAACCCCAATAGTTCTGCAGTGCAGGTGCTGGCATCACATTGTCAGTTTTTGGTGAGGGTGGAGAGCTGCCCAAGTATAATATCTCTCTCTTTCTCTGCTGCCAAGTCCCACGACCTCTTCAAATGGTCATATCTGAAATACTTTGTTAGATTAAAAAGAAACCTCTAACTCTTTTACTTCATAAATGACATTTCTGTCTAGAGAATTCCCTTTAGATGTGTCTGGGTTTTTTTCATCTTCCATATTACTGACATCCCCATGAGCTTACAAGGAACTCTTCAGAAAAGAGTTCATCTACATGGGTAGATGAGAATGAGGTTCTTAGGACAACTTGGGCACTAATTTTGAGGCCAGCTATACTCAGCAAACACTGTCCCATTTGCCAGTAACAGGCGAGACAAGAAAAGCTGTGCGCACTATAAAATCACAGCTAGGGGAGTGACTAAGTTTTACTGCTGCCCAACTAACTTGAATACACACTTGATTCCTGTGATGGGATCCTCTTGCAGCAGAATTCTGCATCCCACAGTGTTTCAACATGTTATAGCAAGCTTTCACAAGGTAACAACTGAGACAGTCTCAGGAAATTGGAGCATTATTGGTTACATGGTTAGTAAATCAAGACTCAGGTGAAGGCTGAGGCTTTCCTTCACGGCAGGCACCCTTTACCCACACGTGAGGAATGAGTGGCAGAGGATTATCTTTCATTGATGGTACAAAGGTAGTTTAATAACCTCCCATTTGTACACTGATTACAGGTTATCTCAAAATACTGGAAGGCCCGATGTTGCAAATGGCAGTTGGCAATGTCTGGCAAGTATTTGTAGAGAGATTTACCTCCTAAATGTATTTGAGACTAATTAGGAATAATTGTAATAGAAGTGATAAAAAGCACTGATATACTCCACCCATATTTCTTACAACTCTACAGTTCTCATGATAGGATAAGAAAATGCTTTGAACAAAACTGCAGATGTTAAAAATACAAACTAAACATGTCTGCTGCCAAAAAGAACAAACTATATGTGTCAGAGGACATCACAAACCTTAAACTACCACCAATCTAAACAAAAAATCCTCACAGGAATTAATTGAAGTGACATTTATTTCATCTAAAGTATCTATTTAATTTCATTCATCTTCATAAGAGTATATACACATACACTACTTTATCTATAGAGATATTTCAAACTAGTAAGAAAACCAAGAAGTATCAGTAGAAGTGAAGATATTTCTCCTAACTGCACGGTTACTTGTGGTGTAATTGTCTTATTATCTATCAAAGTAGCCTGAGTTTCATTTAAAATAAAAGGACACTTAGTTTTTTAAAAAAATCACTTAGGCAGCTATGTAGAGTTTATCTCTGACCTGAATTTAGATCTGAGAAACTGTGAATTAGGCAGAAGAAAAAAGATGACATGAATGAAGCCCACCTCTTGGTTTGCCAATTCACCTTGCCAAAGCTTTGTTATCTGGTGATTAGGCATTTATTTTAATTGAGTAGATAATCTATACTTCTTCTGAATGCAGTATATATAGAGAAAAGTTTACCTTACCAGCTCCAGTGTACCTTCCCTTTTTTCTCCATAGGCAATGTCTCAGCACTTATAAACCAACCTGTCAAGGTATTTCTACCTAGTGGCTTTGCGAAAACTCAGAGAACTCTGACATACCCTAAATACCTAAATTTTTGGGCTCCAGTAGCAAGGCCAGATGACTAAATGATCAGAAAAGGATTCCAAACTATCTGATGTTATGTGAATTTTGCAAAATTCAAGCAAACTCAACAGTTTCTTCCATCTGACTTTCCTTATGCTTCCCAGTCTTGATGTTCACAAACTGAAAAATAAGCCTTCTACCAAAGGACAGCGAGAACCTTGTTCTTCCATGCAGCAGCTGAAGTCAGTGCTCTGCTACCCTTTTTTGAGCTGGAAGGAAAAGTGCAATAGCAAGGAACAGAAAGCTAGATGGTGCCAATATACTGACTTTATGGTTGCAACTAGATGTGCTGCGCAGAAACTTGGACGGACAAACGCTATAAAGAGATACGGAACAGTTCACGTACATAGAAGAAGAAATGCTATAAAGTATCTACTTAGCATTTGGTTCAGGCAATTATGTTGTGTTGATAAGAAATGAAAAAGAGCAACAGGAATCTCTCAGATAGCTCCCTCTCCCTTTCATAAGAGAAAAATGTTACTGTCTTCACTAATGAGAAAAGTATTTTCAGTAACTTTTCTCTGCAATAACGATACTGGGAGCACATCTCATCTTCAGATCAGCTTTCAGATCACGCATCTTGAAGTTATAAAGTTAATTCTGTTTCTCCTCCTGCCCTTCTTTGCTAGGTGACCATGGACAATCAGCACATAAGAGCTAACTTCAGTGTCCCTGCGGCTCTTCCTAGCTGACTTATGAGCTCACTAGTAGCTATGTCAACAGTTTATCCAGGTGACAGTCACAAACCACAGCCCTACCCACTGGGAAGCCAGAAGACCCCAGTGCTATCCTCAGCTCAGTCACTGAATTGCCTGTGACCCTGGGTGATCTCTGTTCATTCCTGTGCTTCATGTCACTTATCTGTAAAACAGAGATAGTTACACTCACCTTCCTCTCCAATGAACTCTTTTATCAATGGGTGACAAGTGTCATAAAAATGAGAGGGGAAAATTACATATCCTCTAGTTCTGCATCTTTGAACACTGCTAACCAGGGCATTCGTCTCACAGATTTCCTTCAGGTTTAAAACTACAGAAGCAGGAGGAGAAATGGGATACTTCAGTCACATACAGGAACCAGTAGGTATACTTGTTATTTATAAATGCTGTCCTAAGAACATTTCAGTCAATTCCAAGTGCATAGGAGAAAAAAATTTTAAACGGTCAGCAAATTCATGGTGATCTTTATATTCTGAAAATACAACCATAAAATTATAATATTAATT
Source organism: Cariama cristata (assembly GCF_000690535.1). NCBI lineage: Eukaryota > Metazoa > Chordata > Aves > Cariamiformes > Cariamidae > Cariama > Cariama cristata. Next base: position 114,613 of record NW_009615686.1, on the reverse strand, counting down.
ATAAAAAAGAAGTTGTGAGAGAAAAATTATTTCACATCAATTCCTTACAATTTCAGAGAGCACAGGTTTGAAAAAGCCACCAAAATAATTGCTTCACAGACAGGAGACAGGGAGAAAATCTGGGCACGTACATACTCAAGTGCTTATAGAATGTATATATCAAACACAAAAGTTTAAGAAATTAAAGGTATAACATTTCTGTATGAAATATGTCATAGCAGAAAGCAGAACAGAACTTATAAGAATAAATTTTGCCTTTCAAATCTTGGAAAAAGTTCTGGACAACAGCTAGGCTGAAATGTTTTACTTTGGAAGCCAAACCCAAATAATACCACTTTGTAATATTGTCCTGTTCAGGCTGTTCAATTTGTAAGAATTTCATTTTACGTTATTATTTTCCTATTGTCGGTATGCCCATTAAGCATTACTAATCCTTTTAAAGTAAGCTATTTGAAAAACATCTCAGTATCCCTTTTTTATTTCTAGATCGGAAGTAACAGAATAATACCCTTTAGTAACCACTAGGCTATGCTAACAGACAACTTAACCGACACAAAATCTGCTTTTAAAAATAATGCATGCTTTAAATGCACACAGAACTGCAAAGGCCCATTAAAACCCCCCCACGCATTAGAAAAGGTATTTAGAGTAACCCACGTATCTTGAGTGGATTAACCTGTCCTGCTTGGGTTTTGAATCCTAATTTAATTATGAGTTAAGGAGAGCTAAGTGAGCCTTCCTGAAGCAAACAGTACCTCTCTAATACTGTTATTTTAACTCGACAGAAATAAACAAGCTTTAAGCATTTTATATAGGAAGTTTTTAGGTCAAATTTTGCTTATTTCCTCTGATGATGTGTTTTAGATTCAAGATTACACAAGAAGAAATGAATAGAAAAGTTAAAAAACCCCTCCTTTTGTATGGATGTTGGCTTTACTACCTTAATAAAGAAGATTAAAAAAGTATCTTGCACATGCTCTGCATTTTAGTCAAGGAAAAGGTTACCACATCCTATGAGAAGAGAAATACATTACAAAGTATGAGAAAGGAATCTGAAGTATCATGAATTGCCAATAATCAGAACTGTTCTACAAATCCCCATTAATGAGTGACATTTACCTTGTCATTGCTCACAGTTTCTAGCTGTGCATGCTTCCCCTTCTAATCTATTGACAAGGTTTAAATAGAAAAGGATGGTTATATATCCTTTGGGTTGTTTCACACTTTGAGAGCCTTTCATGCAAGAATAAAAAAAAAAATCTAAATATCTAAATAAATAATAGGATTATGTTTACTGTAAGATGTATATGAGTATTCCTTCTTTTTAAGCATACAATAGAATGCATAGAAAAATCACAGAGTGTTTCCTTGATCAAGTGTTTTTTAAAAAAATGACATTAGTGGAGTAACAACTAGATTAGCTCTATGAACGTGTCAACATAAAGACTAGTGCAAAAGTAATGCAGTTAGCAAAGCTACCTCCTTTCCACAGAGGTACAAATGAACTGCAATTGAGATTCATAGTAGTGTTGAGTCATAAGGATTTTTATTTCTTGCTCTTAGAAAGGTTACAATTTATAATGAAAAAAAATCCCAAGTTTATAATTTTATGTGAAATTTAATTATTTGTTACAACTGTGGAAACCCAAAGAGAGAACATGATCTGAAGGTGCTGCAGTCCAGAATACTATTTGTGAATTAAAAATCTCAATTTAAGTACAAGACTGTACAATTTGTAAAACTGAATATTCTTGAAGCATAAATGCCAGACAGGTTTTGAAGTCTTTCAGCATATCCCTTGTGTCAATAAGTAAAGTCAGTCTTAAACAGGAGAAACTTCTCTGAAGGAGTAAAATTGTAAACCCACCATTATCTTGGGCCTGTGGGTTTTGCTGACCCTGCAGAATCTGAAACACTTGAGCGTAGCTCCCGTACCTGAAAAAAGGGTCTCTTATTGTCATTATTATTATTTTTAATCACGATAGAGCATTGATCTAATAAAATCCCTCTTTCTGCAGTTGGCTGTGGGGTAAAATTTTAATTCCATTTTGAATAAATTTTCAGAGTCTCAGTTGAAAGGCATTATCTAATACCAACGAATTGCCTTCTTTTCCTCCAAGACAAATATGAATCTTGTATGTTAGCTTGTTAACTCAGACCAACACAGAAAACATAAGTTGTCGAGTTCAAAGATTAGGAAAAGATAAAGTATGAGATGTTTCAGAAAAATAAACTGAAGAATTAGAACTTAACTGGGATAATCACACTAACTACAATAGAAGCCTGTTATTAAGGTTGTAAAATTCAACTTGCTAACACGACAGAATTCCAGCAGCAAGGATGATAACATTCCTTCATCCTTTTATTTCCCCCTCTTTTGTGTACTCTGTGACACTGTGCTTAAATATCTGACCACATACTAAAAAAACCCAAAACAAACACCAACAAAAAAACCAAACCCCAAAATACTCCCAGCCCTTTTCACTGTTCAGGATAGCAGCAGCTGTCTTCCAGCTCTTCAACACTTTATTTTCTCCTATGGCCTGTTTCACTGCATGTTATGCAAACACTGCTTTATAGAGAGAATCGAGTTATTTGCTTTTCAACCTCATGTTTTTTTTCTGCAGAGCCTGGCACCGCAAAAACACTGCCCGGCAGAGCATAAGCCTTTGGCCGTGTGTTAGAGAAGGGGCCATGCCTCACTTCCCCAGCTCGTGAGGTGCGCAGGAACCTTTCCTACCAGTTGCTTCCCAAGATTTACCTTCAAATGTGTATAACACTGGGAGGTGGTATTATTCTCCCTTGATAATGGGAGAATCAAAGTACTAAAAAATTTAGGCTTCAGATATTAAGACGAAGATCTAATTTTCAGCATATTTGGACTCTAACAGCACAATGTGTATTTACAGCACAGTTTCCACTGATTTCAGCTAGTAGCTGTGAGTGTTGGGCACCTCTACGAAATCAAATTCCAGTTCATCAAACTAGGCATAGGAAACAAATAACATACCACTGGTTACTATAAGTGGAAATGTTTCAGTCTTACAGGCAGGTCCTTCTGTGCAGCACAAAGCGGGATCAAAGCCAGTTCTTCCAGGTATCCCTCAACTATCTTAACTGCAAAATATTCTTTTGCTTTCCCATAATACTGTCCATCATCCACTGTGTGTTTCCAGCTTCTTCACAAATGAGGATTTCTCTGATAACACCGTACCACTTCAGAACCAGAACAGCTTTAATCTGTGTGTTGTAGCAGGTGGGAATCTCTCTTGAAAAAATAGCAAATGACCACTTAATACTTATACTCCCCCAGAAAGTCAAGAGAAGGCTGCAGAGAGTGCCTGGATGATGGCTTTTCGTAACATTAATGGTTCCTGACTGTACACATTAGTATTTCTTCCTCTCACTGCAACTCCAGTGCCATCATACAGTATTTCCTCAATCTTTTCAATGGTTATTGGAGGAATTATAAACCTTTTATTTCATTTCACATATATTTATGGTGGAGGAGTCCATACAGCCCTCCCTCAGTACTCTAACTTTTCTAGACAAATGTGGGGGTAATAATCATTATAGCTAATGGCTATAAAGAATGGGAGATGATGACTGACCTTGAGCATTTTTGGTGTAAAGAACAACAATATTTGCCTGGAGAATAGTGACAGAAGTGTCCCTGAAGTAAAATGAAGAAGTAAACAACTGTGCCAGGAGATTAGGATTCAAAATCAATGTGAGGAAGTAACCAGCAGCAGCAGATGAAAGAGATAATGATTAAATTACTGAAAGTAACATTTGATTGGGCAATCCATTTAATGCTCAGACAAGAAGACTAGTGACACAAACCAGTATGGAAAAGTAAACTGGGAGGTTAGGAGGACCCTCTGGAGAACCCAGAAGAACAGCTCCCAGCAAAGAAAGCCTCTGGGAAAACCCAGGATCATGATGGGAGGAAGCATTGAGCCTTGTCCTTGTTGCTGGACCCAGGTCAAAATAAGTTGCATGTTCTACCCTAATCGGAGTTGCAGACAGCACAACCCCAACATCATCAGTGACCTGATGAAAAATGGGGACTTCTCCCAGTCACCTGCTGGGATAGGTGCATGGGAGCACAACATCCCTGATGCAGCTGTAGTGTGGGGTATGCAACCAAACCAGGTCACGTGCAAGTCAGATGTGCCTGTTGTCAATTATTCATTACTGATGTTGTTCAAGTCATCCCGTCCCCACGGCTGCCCTTCGACAAACCACCGAACAATGCAGGCAGGACCGTGCCACTACTGCAGCGTTCACTACTTCAACTGGCTGGATACCTTCCAGCAGTAGGAGACTGAACCCATGGTAGCGGACTGAGCCTAGACAAGGATGTGCCACAATTACCAACCCATTTTGGAGGGGTTTGGTAAGTGCAAATGAATGGGGTGGGGGTTGGAGAGTGACAGGAGAGCATCATTCTTTAGTACAGAGAAGCTCTTTTCCCTCCTCCCTAGGTCCTCTCCACTCCAACTTACTCATGTCAGCCCGATCTTCTCACTCTCTCCTGTCACGTTATCCCATTTCCCTTATTCATGTATTTGCAGCCCTACTTCTAAGTTCTCTCATCTCATTCCCAGTCTCCAAGCACAGTAGCTCCAGTTGCCCCGTCGGCTCCATGACTGGTTTCCCTTGCAGCTCCTGGTCATCAGCCACAGGCTTGCAGCCAGCAAGTCTCATTGTTACAGTCCTCATCACTTGTGTCTAAGTTTGCCAAAACCAAAATGAGGGCTGAGGTTGATACCTGGGAAATTTCAGTCCAACCAAATACAGCTTTGCCAAAACTTAAATAAAGTTGTGGGTTTTTTGGGTTTTTTTTTGGGTTTTTTTTTTTTTTTTTAGGAAAAAAGTATCGAATATAGGAAATTTTGGCAATTACTGTCTGTACACTATGAGCAGCATATTAACAGGAGGAGATTAAACAGAAATCTAAATAGTATGGCCACTACATTAATTCTACATTACTTTTTTTGGAAATGTACTTCTACTTAGTTCAGAAGAAGTTAGAAGGATGGAAAACAGCCCTGGCGATTGCTTTATAAGAACAGATACCGCCCTGCTTACTGTCAACAACACTACCTGTTTTTGCAGCTGGGATGAGGAGTAGTGGTGGCAGTTGGCTAGAGGAGCTGTCTTTATGCATAATCTATTCCATACAGTTTCAGTGTTAGACAGAAAAACATCCTTCAAATGGCATTCGTACATAAATTCCTTTCAAGAGAAATACCATACGGCAGACAGAGAAAGAAAAGGAGAGACTACATTGCAAGTACCATCACATTCAGGTACATAATTAATCCTATTTTAATGGCAAAATATATTTCTCCTAAATATCAACTTTTTTTTCCAAATTGCTATAAATTGTAACATTCAAAACCAGTTTCTAAATGACACTGTACTCTCAGTTCTGCATTTCACAGTTAGCTCATCATCTGTCTTTACACATCACTGAACATCTGAAATGAATGTTATTCTTGGCTATTCCAAACTTTGTGCATAAAACCAGGATATAACACAAAGCCATACTATAGGAACTCTTGTACACATTTATAATGTTTTACAGACTTTCTGTTTTTAGATACTCATGGTGAAACATAGGCACAATGAGGCAAAATAATAAGATACAGGCAGCCAGAAAATGCACACTTACCCACAGTGCTTCATGTGAGGTGGTTTATCCATTCTCACTGCCAGTTTAATTTTCAATTCACTGTCCTGGCTGTTTTTGGGGACTATCATTTTATGCAGATCAGGTGACTTTGGGCTATTGGATGTTGGATACAACACTACCTGCAAGTCATAAAATAAAAAGTTCAACAAGTTGACAAAAAAAAAAAAATCTGGTAGTCTTTAATGGAAACTTCTAAGCGCTGAAGATTCTTATTGTATCTCCTCCATTCTGAAAGATGACTAAAACAGGTTTCATAAATCTAATAAACCATTTGACTCAATCTTATTGTAATAGACTAATTTCCAAAATGAACTCATTCATTTTCTTACAAATGGGAATTTTCCTATTATGAGTTAATAGAATTTCCTCCTCTGTTATTTCATTCTGAATTAACAGTTTTAAAGAAAAAGGAACAGTCGAGACTTGAGAACGGTCATATACAATTAAACAAGAACCTAAACTTTTACGTTACTCAGTGTTCCGCTGGAAGCACCCTATTGAATCAATTTGCTGTAGCATCATGCAATGGATCACCCCTCCAGTAATGAGATTGCTTGAAGAAAGAAAACCAAAATATATTCTTTCTTACCAACTCATCTTTTGATCAATAGCATTAATAAAAGCCAATTATAGTGAAAATCGCAGACATTGGAGATTAATTCCAAAGCGTCTTTGCTGCAAATGGAGTACAATAAATGTAAGATACTATGTCCAGTTCACATGTGATATGACACAAACCTTTTGTTTAATCTATAGTGGCAGACATATATATAAAAAACACACTGAATTTAAAATATTTAATTTTTAAAACTTTTATATAAATTTCTTTAGAATTTTACTAGCTAACCATTACTTTTAGATTAATAGTAATCACAAGCTGTTATTTATTTATTTACCATCCAGAAAGTTTAGCCATTTATAGCCAGTAGAATTAAATATTACTGCTTCATGAAATCCTTACCCACAGTCACATGTCTAGCAGTTAAATGCTGCTGAAAGATATTTTCTTTTCATTCTTATTATAAGCACTACTTCTGAATTAATTTAGACTCTAAAATATTCTAAATGTATTATTTGGGAGACTTTCATAATGTTCAGTGAGTTGTGAATTACCATTATCATGAAGCAGTATTTCAAAAGTAACAACACTCTAAAAAGTGGCATTCTTCACGTCTTTTATTCCTTGAAAACTAAAATTAATCATAATGTTAACCATCAAGTTAATTTCTTATACATAGTACTTGTGCCTTCTGTCAGATATATAAAACACAATATATTCTCCTCTGTGTTGTTAAATCAAGGATTTGAGTAAGAATCTCCAAGCAAGCATAAATCTAACAGATATTATTAAGCTGAAAATATTACAGCAGTGTCATTCAGATCTAATCATGTGAAAGACGACGTAAGCTGAAGGCCTTCAGCTTCTCATCTCAATGTTTTGCAGAAACATGTTCCTGCATCCCGTTAATATCAGGAGCTGCAGTGAAGCAGAGAAATATGATGCATCACCCCTAATCAAGTGTGCAACCTTTATAATACCAGTGGGACAAATAACCTGTCAGATCTTTTGAATACCTTCAGTACCTTTTAAAGAGATAGTAGAAGAATCAGTATATTCTGGTTTCAATAAATCAGGATGCTACCTTTTTTTTTTTCTTTTCACAAATGCATAGCAAACACTATTTATAACAGAGATTATTCCTTCTTTCCCAAGAAACAAGTTGACTTTCATTTTGAGTAATAGCTATCCCTCAAAAAACATTTAAAAGCATTATGATTACGGTAACCTTTGTGTTCCGGTGCATCAAACAGAAAAATTTTGATCGTTTGTTTATCTTTTTAAATGCAAAATTATATAAACAGGATTATTACTTATTCCTTGCATTTAATCACTTGGCATTCACATAGGACTGTAGGTAACGTTACGAATTTTTCCTTTTCTACAGGCTGCAGTTCCTGTTTTCCTGTAACAGCTTATTACAGCTCAAGCATCTCAAGTGACATCTTTCTCCTGTCAACTTCTTGAGTTTTCAGAATATTGATGAAAATATAAACAGACAAGTATATAATTAATTCATAACTTCAGTATTGACAATTCCTTTTCTGAATTTTTAAAGAAGTATTTTTGAGCTTCATTTTCAAAGCTCTCACAATGAACAAGTATCTGGCAGAATATTTAAGTACACACTGTGTTGTGTTTGTATTACACTTTGTCATGCCTTCCAACTTTAAACAATGAGAGCTAAAAGAACGTTGTCATCAAACTTTTTATCATTACACACAAACGCACACATACACACAAAGCATTTATCAGGCATTAATTATCTTCACAATAACCTTCATACTAATATTGCCTTTAAGGGCAAGGCTAACCACTCTGTACCCTATCATCGGAAGGCACAAACCATAAGCTCTCAAGAAATTACTGAAATCAAAACACTGGGCAAATGTTCCTTGATAGGAAAAGTAAAAAGTTGCTGAAATTTGTAATAAAAGCATTCTCTCCACTATGGCACACTGCAATGCAATGTCATTGCCATTGTACATGGAGAAACTTTCTAGGCTATTCTGTCTCAGCTTTCCTTTCAGGACTGCTTAAGGGATTTTAATCTTCTAGTCGTTGTTCTATAATCTACTTAAAAATAAAAATTATATCAACTCGTATGTCTTCTCTGAGGAATAGAAAAGTCACCCACAGGGTACTCTTTCACTGTGCCTAAAACTTTCGAAAGTTTCATAAAATTCCTGCTACATCATACATTTCTGAATTAATTTTTATTTTATTTTAATTTACATTATCTTATTGTTCTTATACCTGTGATTATCACCATAGTAGCTTATTGAGCAGCAGCACAGAGAACTATGAGTTGTTAAGACTGTGTTTACAAGTAGTAAGCTATCAGGTAATCTGCATTAAAAAGAATAATGAATTATTAATGACCTGAATGCTACACACCAAACAGCTGCTGTGCATTGCATTGCTACAGTTGATTTAAGGCAAATTCACAGTATCAGAACAGTGTGGGTTGAGATAATTCAGTAAATTCAATCATCTCATGATCATTAAAAATACTTGACCATGTGGCCTGATTATATCTAGTATTACATTTCCTCAGAACACACTGTAACTGAAAAAGTGGCAAGTTCACTTTATGCCTCTCCTCATTCGGATGTAAACCAAAGGCAGAAATCTTAAATATTATAGAGCAATACATTTATGGTTTTGTGCAAGGTGATGTTCTCAAAACACTGTTTCTTAATTGTGCATGATGAACTGGAGAAACCAAGTTCTCTAATTTCCGTGCTCTACCAGAGACATTTCTAACTCAATTTGTGATTATTTAAAACTATGAAAAACAGTGAGTGCCCAACATATAAGATGATACGCTCCTTCAACTGCATTTGTTGAAGATTTCATCATGCAACAGGACTAATTCACTCTATGGAAGGCTTTTTCTTCCATGTTTTAAAATGTAGTGATTTGAAAAGATGCCAGTGCAAGCAGAGAGGACAAGCAAATTTTATGTTATGAAATAAGCACCCATTATTGTTTGGTACATGCAAATTTATGCTGCTGGTCATTGTCTGAGCAAAGATCATAGGAAAATTTCCTAGTTAAACACACTCTGTTTTACTGATTTGAAAAGAGTGTTATAGACCAAAAAATTATTGAAGCTGGCTTGAGATAGGAAAGAGATGACTGGTAACAGTGTAGAGACCCTTTAATGTTATGTTGTGTTTGTGTAACTCTGGCCCCAGCCTTACTTAGGGGACACTCACCCGTTTTGGATAGAAGTGTCTACCGACTCCTCTCAAATCACCTCCTCCCCTAACGTGAAAGTTTGGAGCTGTCTGGAGTTATGTCAGCCTCTTGCCCAAAGACAGGTCAATGTCAGAAAGCCAGAAGCTGCCGTCAGTGTGACAAGAAGCGAAGTTCCCTCGAAGATCCCAGCAGCATCCTGCCGAGCACAGCTCCGCACTCGCCTCCTCTGCGCCTTACGGCATCGTGCACTGCTGCCAGGAGGATGAAGCAAAAGAAGCTCAAGGGAATGGACAAGGTTGGAGGTGGAAATGGGAAAAGGACATGGCTCTGTTCAAAGTAACTCCCTTAGAGAAGTTCTCACCTAGAGAACCCCTAAAGAAAGGGTTAATAAGAGCTTGATCACCAAGGGAGTTCATGAGTGTTTTACACAGGCTCCATCGTCTCGCCTATTGAGCGATCTCTTGCTTTTTAGCTGTGATTGTATTACAGCTAAGACAAGGCTCTGGGTAACAGGTGGTTAAAAAGAAACAAAAATCAAACAGAAAACCTGAACAGGCACACGGTGAAAGAGCTATCGAAAGCACTGTTGTTGACAAAGAACCAGGAAGACTTTGCAATTTATGCAATCAATGGACCTTTGCTGATGCTGCCAGCTGAACACTTACCTTAATAGATCTCAGCAATTGATCAAAGTTGTCTTTAAGTCCTTCCCAAACTGCCTGTCCCCCAAATCTAAGAAAGAGCATGCCTGAATGAAAAATATCTCAAGAATTTCTGACGAGAGGCATTCTCAGAGAAGCTACTGAGAAAACGCCTGTTAGCCTGGAAACAATAACGCTCAGCCAGACATAGCGAGGTGCTGACAGGCAGACTGCTCAGGGGGCAAGAGAAAAAGGGGGAGTGGAAGCAATCTCTTATCATTTTCCAAACTTAAAAATAAGACAGAAAAACTCAGACCTGTGAAACCTCTGGCACTTCAAAATGTGATGGAGAAACACATTCCCCAGGATGGTAGGCTTTAAATTAACATATTCACAGTATGAAATCATCTCTGCTCAGCGGCCCTTCGAACGCAGCACAGAAGATAACCAGCATGTCCAGTGCAGTCGGCATTCAGAAACCAGGCAATCATGCAAGTATGGGGACCTAGCCAGTACAGCTATTTTATAATGTCTTTAAACGAAACCCAGAGTAACAGCACCAATGAAAAAACCCATCACTGCACAGCTAATTATTGCTGGCTGCTGCTGACTGTGACAAGTAGCTTGTGAGACAAGAGTTCCCTTTTAATTGAATAGTCAGAGTGACAAGGCTGAAATATTCTTATATTCAAAAAGTATCAGCAATCAAACACCACCTGCTGTTCTCGCATTGTATTCATATTTGTGCTAAGCAAGCACAATGGCTGTCACTTTGAATTACTAGGTTTGAAAATCTTCATACACAAAGTACTCAACAAGGAAAAGTGGTGTCAGATCCCCGAGTTTCAGAAACCACCAGGCTGATTTTTCAGAAGTCTTTACTCCAAACTCTGAAGGCTTCTTCACTCTTTCTCAGTTGTGGTACGTACAAATGCAAACATCAATTCTGCCTTCTGTATGCACATACAAAAATTATTGCAGCGGCCAGATCAGTGTCAGTCACATAAAACCTGTGCCCACACATTTCAAAGATATTTGAATAAAGTAAATTCTTAACATTTCCTCATTAGAAGAAACTGAGTTTCAAAGATGCAGCCTCCCTCACTTGCTAGAAGTTAAATTCAGAGGTTCACTGAATGCGGAGGTCCCCACAACCACAGACACAGACCGTGACTCCAGAAGCTCACGTTCTGCAGAACTCAAATCCAAGTAACATCCTTTCCCCTCCTGTGCAGCACACGTCTCCGTTTTTTCTTTCAGTGGAAAACTGAGTTTGTCCAACTGTCCTCCAGTTTGTGTAGAACAGAGAATAAATCTTAAGATTTGGGTTTTGTTTGAACACACTTAAAGTGGTCAGCAGGGAGCCAGGAGGATATCCCCCAGCAAGCAAAATCTTCTCTTGGCATTCACAACTGGATTTATTTTGATTTTTTTGGAGGAAGAGAGCAATGTCAGACAAGCATCGTAGTACGTACTACTTCCTGATAGTTAAGAACATCTTAAATGCCTTGAAGGGAGAGGACGTTAAGTACAGACAACAACCCTTCTGTCGCTGGTGCTCACCTAGTGACTTCTGTGGCAGAGGCTGAGCATCCCCCAGCCTCTGCTTCCCAACAGGGAGTAAAGCTCTAAGTATGGTCTGCCCTCTCTACTGAAAGCACAAGCCTGCATCCCTTCTGCTCTGCCATGAGCTAGTTACTTCTGGAAATCAGCAGTGTCTCCTGAAACTGAGGAGCTGTAGTGCCATCATATCAAGATCAGGGCCTACATCTGAAGTTCTTAAGTGTGAGAGACTGCCATGCACTGATGGGGTCAATGGAAACATCGTCTTCTCTTCAGTTCTGGGGAAACATTTGCTGGCTCCATATTTCAAACCTGAGATCTGTTTTCATAAAAAGCTGATCCCTTGGTGGCAGAAAAGCTGATCCCTTGGTGGCAGAAGAAACCCTTTGGTATGTGATGGGAGTTCAAAATTTGAATCATGCAGCTTGATGCCACCTTCTATTTCTAATTATAGATTAAACAGAACAAAACCTTCACAATAACCACAGGGTATGGTGGTATCAGGTCAAGACATATGCTTTAAAGAAAGTACCTGACAGATGAGAATTAATGTCCTCAGCAAGCCTATCTCAGAAGGGGCAGGTTTGAGTTGAATTTTTAAGTACAGAAAAAAAACCAGCAGAAGTATCTTCAGGCCTTTTCACAGCATAACAAACCTAGCTGCATCAGCTGCACTCCTGCAAGTCACTGCAGTGTACCAACTTATCCAGTGGGATCCTACATCTTTTCAAAGGCTACCCGAATTTAAATCTCTCAAACCTGAAAACGAAGGCATTGACAACAAAAAAAGCCTTTGAAAGCTAAAATGTACCCCATGAGCATACACAGTACCTTAAAATTATTTTGTAAAAATTCTGTCAAATATTCTCCCACTCTCCCCTGAAGCTAGCAACCACCGCTCTCAAATATTCTGGTTAAACCAGAGAGGTAAGTCCGCAGATGTCCTCTTCTCCCGAGCTGAGCGACTACCACCACCAGCTGGAAGGTGTCCAGGTATTGCCAGACCTGGGAGGTGCCAGGGGACAGATGCCCAAACAGGCTGATGCACAGCCAACATGCCCTTTGTTCACGTTATTTTCCATTACTAGGGACCATGCACTGTAGATAAGGTCATTGTGGGAGGTTTATCTTTTACTGACTTACTTTTACAGAAGGTATTTTTGGGGCAAAAAGAGGGGCTGGACATTTTTGGTAAATCAAGAATGGATTATAAAATGTAAAATCAGTATCCAAGCATCTCTCAGGTACTTCTGTTTGCTACGCCCAATCTCAGTACAAGCTTTAATGCAAGGGGAAAAAAAGGGATGGCCTTTGTCCTTTGTGACAAGGGAGGGAAAAAACCTGGCAAAACCCAATGATTTTAACAGCCTAATTCTGGTACAAACTGCTGAATCTCAGAGCATCTGACAAAAGTACGCAGACTCTCTGCCCAAGAACAACACGAGAGCAAGAATCAGCAAGAGACACCGCAGACTGCTCTTCCCTCTCTCACCTTTTATATATCTTGCTTTGTCTCTGGGAAAGCTGGGTCAGATTTCAATAACAGGGCAGGGAGCTTAGCCCTAGCTCCTCTCAATTACCTATTTTTATTTTCTCTCTCTCCCCTCACCACTGCCAACCAAGAAAGGAAAGTCATTACCTTCTTTAAACTGGTTTGACCAGCTGACAAGTGCAGATGTGTCAGAAGGCAGCCGGCAGTAGGGAGAGGAGGCAGGGAAAAAAAAATAATCTGGTGTTACAGGATACAGTTGAGGTGAAAGCTATAATCAATTTGAAATGCTTCCATTTAAAAAAATAATTTAAATTTAAATTTTAAAATCTGTTTAACTTCCTGTCCTAGAAACTCAGACAAGCTGCAGCGTAAGAAATTAGACCAAGGCCTATACCTGAACTTTGGCTATTTAAGGTTGCAGAGTAAGAGGATCTTGTCACAACATGAGATTCTTTGCCCCTTCACTCTGTTGATGTTTCTTTGCTTCTCTGAGTCCTTGGTAATAACTATGCTGGCTACCATTCACAATGGCCACATAGCCCCTTCTCCACTGCCCTGCACCTTTGCATTAACTTTCCTTTTGCTTCCTTGAAGGGACTGAGCAAAAAACTTCTCTGCGTTTAATAGCACTATGTGGTTCCTGTAAGTCCATCCATTCAGTGTCTCTTTTCGTTGTTTTGAATCCAGATATTGGTGACTCGGGGCTGCTCAGCTGCACCCCTATGGCTCCTCTGTATCTAGCACAACGCCCGCCCAGCTGCTGGAAACCTTCCCCATGCAGATCCCACCTTCACCTCAGTCATCCTTGACCAAGTGACCTTGGAAGCCTCTTAGAAGGACATGTGAGGAGGCAAGAAGTAGTAATACTGGGGATACAGTCCTGACCTTAACAAGTGACCTGATATGTGGGAGAATTTGTCTTTGCGTAGCCACCTGCACTTGGAGGACAAAAAGTGCGGAAGAGCCCTGCTCATTCCAACAAGTTGTCCTTGCTTGAATGAGAAACAGCCATGGCTCTGAATGCAGAACTAAGCATTAAAACCTGAGCTCTCCTCCATGCATTACATGTCACAGGGAAAAATTTCAATAGATGTGGGGGGAGACCTGCAGACCCTCTCTGCCTCGTTCACACTACGCTCCTCTTTCCATGGATACATTGCACTCTCTAGCCCTCGATTTTGGACTAAGAAGGATAAATGATCCTGTCAAGGCAGGGAAAATGTGAAAAGGGAAGGGAAGCTCATACAGTACAAGAGTGAGAACTCTTCTTTTAGTCTGACGTATTATCTCCATCACTCCTGCCCCCTCCCCATCCTTCCACCGCTTAAGTCCTTCCTTCCCTTTCCCCAATTGTTTGCTGTATTTATTACACACAAAGCCTTCTCTCTCTCTCCCTTTCATTCCTAACTTGAATAGCTAAAAGCATTGGTAGGTCACCTAGGAATTAAAAAGAAAATTTTAAACAAGATGAAGGGAACCATCATGGACCCCTGATGCAACATTCTGAAAGGTAATCCAAGTCAAGATACCATGGTTTGAACCCTGGGAAAAGTCACCCCTAAAAGAAAAAGCTCTGTTTGGTACAGCTGCAGCACAGCAGGTGCTCTACTGTATTCCTTATACCATTTTATGGGATGTTTTAACAATACTCACATTTCTACACATCATTTCTCACATATTTCTCGTGTCTACACATAATACTCACTCTTCCCAGTTCTTTATCTTCAAGTGCCAGCACCCCGGTGCTTTCTGTAAAGAGTTTTACTTTGACAACAGGCCGAGGGTGAGTAGTGGTGAAATCCCCTTGAGTTCCCCATCTGCAATAAATAAAAGAACAGAATTGAACCGGGGCTGAGGACAGGCCTGAGAGTGATAGGACCATAATCTTTTGTACAGAATATTTATTAATGCACTCCTAGAAGTTAATCTCCAAATTTTCGGGGGACAGGGCAGGAGAGAGGGAGGAGGTGCATTTTTGAGCATCCAAGATTAAATATCTACATGGGAAAACCGGCTTTTCTCTGTGATGAGACAAATCTGGGTTTTTCTCTATGACTTTTGCCATTAAAAAAATCAGTCATAAATTTCTTAATGGAAAATCCAAAGATCTGAAATTATATTCTCACAGGGGAAAACAGAACCAAGCTAGAAAGCAAAAAATGAAAAAGAGCGAGAGATATTTTTCTATTAAATATATTATGTTCACTGTCTTGTGCATACAAGTTAAATTAATTCAGCAAAGAGTCATGTCTCAACTGTAAAAAAACCACTTATATGTTTAACTTTAGGTGACCAAACCATGCAGAAAGTAAGAGACTTGACCAGAGAAAACCTTATGTTTTACGAGATGTTACAACTTAGTATAAGCATGTAGGAAAAATGTAAACAAACATGCAAAAAAATGGAAAAAAAAAAGTTATTTATCACAGTGACTATAGCTCTGCAAGATAATTACCGCCACAAGGCTTCATGCTTCTAGAGCAGCTAAATTAGGCAGACAAACTTCTAGTTGTTAATCTCTTATCTCAGTTAAGACACTTGGTTTGTCAGCCTTTTCCCCCCCATCTGTGTGCCAGAATTATACGAATTAGATTGCAACTTCCTCTGACAAGCTATTCCATTTTCCTAAGTGATTGCATGGTATTCATTGCATTGATGATACCGATTCTGATTACGCTACTAGGTACAAATAAAATGCAAAAAGTAAGCACAGCTCCAGTTTCTCTTCATTTTTTCTACTACTGGAGATATTATGATTAGCAGAAACTAAAGAAATAAAGAAAACAGGTGACCTCAAGAGTATGCTCTATAAAAGGATGTATTACACAAGCTAAAATCTCAGGATCTCACTTACAGAAAGCAGTATTTTTATTTTATGTTCAAAAATAATTTACATGGTCTCTCCATTGCTGGAAAATGAACACACAGTAGTAACCCTCCAGCAAAGGGATCTAATAGCAAAAGAAAATCCTTCAACTAACATGAGTTACAGACTTCAACACAAAGCCTATAAACTAATATGTAACTGAAACCAAAAAGCTTTACGAAAGCAGTGGTTCTGTATAAACCAATCCTACAGGTGGCTGAACACATGCCAGACTATGAAAGCAAGGTTCACCGAAAATTAACCAAATCTTATGTTACATTCTGTCTTCCTTGCTTTGTCTGGATTAGATAGATGCTCACTCTGTCTGTGGTGGACATAGCCTTAGCCTCAGCCATAGTGGCAATTGAAACAGGGACTCTGACAAGAAATTACCTTCCTGAGTGGGGAAAAAACCCTGTTTTGTGATCTGATGATAGATGCTGCAGTTGCAGGACAAGAGAATGCCCAGCACTGCTGCTCTTCCCCGCGGCAGTCCCAGGGGCAGGGTTTGTCACAATACAGAAATGAGATTTCCAAGGAGAAAGCATCTTCATAAAAGATGAAACAGTCCTATCATCAGTATCCCCCCTAGATCCCACTGTTCAGGAAGAACGCTGCCTTGCAATCGCAAACACAATCCAAGCACATTGTTAGCTGCTCGCTCTCTCTCTCAGGTACCAGGATAATATGTCCCTGAGCTTCCAGAACCCTTGAATTGTGCACATCGCAATGGACGGGACTACTGAAATTATCAAGAGATTCTCCTAATTAAAATAACAAAACAAAACAAAAGCCTCTCTACAAAGATGTAGTGCCAGCATTAACTCACAGACAGAAGAAAAGAAGCCAGAAGAAGTGATGCTGACTAAAGGGAAGAGAAGAGACCCAGCCCGTTCAACGAAGAGAACATAACCGGTGACGGCTCAGCTTCTGCAAGCCGAGCAGCAGGTACATGCTACGGCTTGTGCTGGGGTCTGGGCACCCCAGTATCTGGTTCCAGGACACCACCCCCCCCAGCAGTACAGCTTCCTCTGGAGGCACATACCCAGGCTCCATTTCTGCAGGTCACAGCAGGGAGGGATGGGGCACACATGAGCCTTGTCCAGGGAGCCTGGCAGAATTTGCTTCTTCTCCCATTTAGATGCACAAGAGACTGACGTGGATGGGACTAACGCTGGGTCATCCACCTGTTGTTGACACTATTGTAGTACTGGAAATCATCTTTGACATCAGATCTGATCACTAACCTTGACTAACATCTTTCTCCCACCGCTTTTTCAATCTGCAGCAGTAAGTGAAACTGCTGGGCTGAAAAGCAACGGTCTGAATCTATTCCTAAAGCCTAATGTTCAGGGTGGAAACTTTCCACGCCTTCATCTTCATGCTCCTTGCTCCATACTCTCATAGCCTCTTAAGACCATGTCTTTGGAAGTGAATTACCTGGTAGGGCAATGGCCACAGACTTTACTGCCTAGACTTCAACGTTATTCCTCACAAAAGAGCATGTGAGGAATCATGTTCTGCTAGAAAAGGCAAATCCATGATTGTATTATTTAGCACTACGCTCACTTGTGGGCATCTGATATTCCTCCCAGCTGCCAATATCACATCAAACTACACAAGGCTCATAGCTCATCTTCCTTATTATTCCTTGTGGATTACAAGAATACAAGCCCTGTTTCTTTGGAGATTTGTGTTGTGGCAGAGGTATCCTTCCTCCTACCATTTGAAATAAGAAGTTGGGAGAAAGTAGCCAAAATAGAAGCAGTATCACGTTCATTTATTTTGCTTCTTCCAAGAATGAACATGTGTACGAGAGATCCAAAAATCCAGACAGAAATTGAGTTTATCTATAAGCTGTAAATTTAAAAGCATATTATTATGTTATTATGCATGTTATTAATGCATCAGGCATAAACTGAAGTGTAAGCCAGAAATCACAGCGTAACCAAAACATATAATATTGAAGTCCCAGCTACAGGCTAATCCATATGAACTTTGTTTCTAATAACAATTCACAATTTGCATTTTTCTGTTCTGTCAGTATAAAATGAAGTGTGGTAGTAAGAATGGCCTTACTGTCTGTATTTTGCACTGTCAGCACCCACTAATAAACTTTCGTCTTGTTAAAAACAAAATTCTGAGCTGTAAAGATTGTGCCATGAATATAAGTAGATACTGGGCACTCAACATGTATTAAAGGTGATCCAAAACAAGGGATAGACTGAGTAAAGCATGCAGGTGAACATAAGGTAGCCTATTTTGAAATACACTGTACTGTTCTGAAATGAAATTATATTAGTGCTCAGGATCTGATAGT
>NW_009615686.1:73029-96236 GCF_000690535.1 Cariama cristata | reverse complement strand
TTGTGTTTTGCCCCCCCCCCCCCCCCCCCCCGGCCATTTCATTTATGACACTTGGTCATACTCCATTCCACAAATTAACTATTTGTTTGTTCTTCCTGTTTATGAATAATACTTCATTTTAACCAAATTCCATCAAAATGGATATCACGCTTTCAGCTTCTAAATCTGAGAGGATAAAAAGAGATATCAGATTTTCAGTGTACAGATCATCTTAAAATTACCTATAACGTAATCACAAACAATAACTTCGGAGTAGCTACTGTCCCATCAACACCTGTGACTAAGAACTGTGCAAGTAAATTGCATCAATCCTATATATAATGCCAAGATCATAAATATAGCCTTCCCAGTCAAAAAACATGAATTTACTGAATCACTTGTTATTTCCACTGCAAAATTCTGTCAACTTCCTCCATGCTTTTGGCTGTTTATAAGTGTATGTCTGTTCAAGGAGCTATTAAGTTTAACCTAAGAAAAATAGGTTAGGAGGATACCTAATAATTCATGGAATCAACACCCAAACAGTAATTGCTATGATGCAAATCTTGATCACCATTACTGTAATTTCTTATTTCAATTTATAGATTTTATGTGCTAATATAATTATATCACTTCGTTTCTCAAAAATTTAACATTTGTCTTCCAAACCACATTTGTCTTCTGTCAAATGCGTTTATTAATACCTATGGAAATGCCAATATTTCCTGTTCTCACATCTGCTTAATCTCGTTGGAGTAGCTGTAGTGGAACATTTCCTTTAAATTAGAAAGCTAAGCTGCTAGGTATAGGTCAGACAAATTTGTATTTTTCTTTTAGGGTTCGGGTTGCACTCTGATATTTTCCTGGGGAAAATACAGTACTTCTCAGAAATGTCTTTCTGATCCACAGATTAAAAATCAACCACCATACAAAGGATTGTTCGTATTATTCGTAAGACTGAATAACTTTTTAGTTGTTTAATTGAACAACTTTTTTACTGTATTTAAATAAGAACTAACAATCTGGCCTCCAGAATTTGAGCACTGAATAAAGAAAAGTTACATTTCTTTATATTTTAACTTTCAACAGCAATAACAGTGAAGTGTTTTCTGCAAGAAAATAAATCCTAAAGCTGATTTTTACTTCTCATACTGGGGAGCAGGTGAACCTGTAGGTTGTGACTTGGTTTTCTGTGAAAACAAAAGGAAATTGTATGCACCATTTTGATGTCATTTGAGTCAAGGTATGTTGCAGATAATTTATTTCAAGCTTGCTCTGCTATGGAGATACTGAACTGTGGAAGGAAGAGTGAGAAGGAAGAACAGGCAAATTAATTCACCTAATTTCTGAAACTGCTGTTTACAAAAAGTATATCTTTAATAATTCTTAACATAATAGAAAAATGCAATGCTTTATATTTGTAATACCATGTGTTTTAACTATCAAATGTAAGTAAGCAATGGAAACAGCAAATCGGCCGCTTCCACACATTTGGAGGAGCTGTTGATTTATGAATACCTGTCCAATGATTTGTGCTAACGTGAACAATTGTGGTGCTGAATGTGTGTAGATGGGAAACGCAAAATTTTTGTCAAAACAAGTATGGATCTCATGCAGCATTCATATTAAATTAAAAAAATCCTATTATTGTCTTTTTTTTTTTTTTTTAAATCTTGCTAGAAAAGTAGTCAAAAGTAACAATAATTTCAGTGCTAAATGCTGCGGTGTGGCTCAGTGCTCTGTCACCCATAGCCCGTGTAGCCTACTTGAGACCTCTAAACCCACGAACTTTTAAGTCTAAAAAAACCCAACCCAATCCTGCCTCTTCAGGCTCTCCTTTTGCCACATCATTTTCTTTTGTATACGTAATTTTTCTGCTTTCACCCACTCGTTCTCTTTACTACAGGAACTGCAAAGATTTGATTTTTGATCACCTTCAACCATAAGCCTCAGTCTTTCCACCTTATTTATACCCGTCAGAGGTACGTGGGCTGATACCATAATTAGCGACAGAGTCCTCTGCCAAACTTGATTTCCCTTCACCACAAAACTACCTGCTACCAGCAAGGAGGTGGACACTTATTTCAGGTAAATATTTATCACTGTGTCACAGAACCCCCTCTAAGAATATTTATTTTTCAACTTCATTTTGGAACATATTTTGTACACTGGAAACAGCAGCAAATCTCTCACTCTCAGTTTTTCCCCTCTAATCATGACCTCTGTTAGTCAAATATTTTCTTCGTGAGACCTTAACTATCCAGTCTTACATAGGAGTGAATGTTATAAAGTTTACTATTCTAAGTAAACATCTAAAAAATTTATTTTAGCTCTATTTACTGGAACATTTTCTTTCTGACAAAATATCAAGTCTACAGAATTTTGCACCATCAGGAACTGATTTTCCTCAGCAATTAGGAAACCTTTTTGAAACCAATACCAGAGTGCATTAGTCTCCTTAGTGTCACCTTTTGCATCTTTCTAGGTTTGATTCTTGGTTTAAATCTACGGCATAGATCTACCTCAACATGTTTCTTAATTCTTCATTAAATCACCTTAAGAGGTCTTCTGAAAGAGTTTTCTTTTTTCCTATCCATACAGGGATGTGCTACAGAGCTGGAATGAGCAGGCAGACCCACCAAAACCAGTTTGTTAGGCATCCAACCGCTCCACAGGACTAAGAGATTTACCAGCACTTCATCTTTGCGCATCTTGGAGATAGACTGGAAACACAATGTTCAAGTCTCCCTAACATCGCCGTGTCTCAACTGTTTCAAGAGTCTATACCAACTTGGTTGTTTCCACTTTGTTTAGAAACATACTTTAACTGCAGAAAAATAGGTATCTATAATCTTCAGCTTAGAAATCATAGTCACAGTGCAAATCGTAAGATGAAATGCCAGGCAACAAAAAGACAGTCGGGACTCAGCATCTCCCTGACACATCTGACTCTGCTGATACTTTAATCCAGTTCAAAACACCTTAAATCCAGGTCTGACCAACATTCTGTTGTTAGTGAAGCATTGTGTGAATGTGGAATTTAGCAAGTGTTGCATATTACTAACTACAACTGCATATATACAGACAGAGAAAGAAAAAATGTGAGAGAGCAAGCAAGCAGCTGTACCAGCAGTCCAAGTTAGCCCACAGCGATCTGACAACAAATCTTTAATTTGATGAGGAGGCTCCATTCAGCCAAACAACAATAGAGTTAAATCCATACTTATCTGATTCTGGCTTTTTTACTGAAACTCCCAAAGAGAGTATTAGTTGGTACTAATTGCTACTAGTTCTTCTCCACTAATAATTGGACAAATATCGTAAGCATTTCTTTTTCTCTTATGAGCACAGAAACACCCATCCATTTGGCAATGACTGACACCAGGATGCTACACTAGAAATCATAGCCTTAACGCTAACAGTTGTCTCATACAACCCAAAGGCATGTTTATTTTCTGTCTTTTTGCACGCCTTACAAACTAATATGAACAGTCCAGCCTCTCTCTTTAATGAAAGTTCTTGAAGAAGCATGCTAAAATGTTACTGCACAATCAACAGAAGTTTATTATGCAGCATCAAGGATTTAATAGGGTAATGATTATTCCTTATATGCAACATTACAACCATTAGTTTTTCATATATATATATATATATGTATATATTGTCCATTACATCAGTGGGATCTGGAATTCATATTTGAAACCACAAGGGAAAGAATCTGTATGTTTGTACCTTTGTATAATGCTTATAATGTGGTTTAGGTTGCAAATACTTTTCTTGGGAAAAAAAAATAAATCTACATTTTCTTATTTCTCTATTCAAAAATTATTCATTTATTTTGATGGAAGTACGAGGAGCATAGTTTCCTCTATCAGAGCAAACACATTAAACTGCAACTGAAAGGCAATGCATAAAGCAAATTCTAAACAAATCATAATGTCCTTTTACAGTAGAAGCACAGACAAGCCCCACGCTCAGGCAAACTAAACTGTAAGCTTGGTCAAGTATCTTGGCCTTTCATCACTAACCTCATCTAATCTTTTATGAGTCTTGACTCTGTTCTTCCCTGTGTTACTGCGATTCCACTACTTTATGCAGAAATCTTGCTGAGAACTACAGATTCATTGTTTTACAGTCCCTACTGCAGAAACACTGATACTGTGCAGGGCTGTCAGCTAGTGAAGGAGCATTACAGTAGTAATGGTTCTAACGCTGAGGTCCCCATCAAAATCTTCCTAGAACTACAAAATATAGATATGAGAAAGATAATTTGTTCTACAGAGTTGGATGATGGTTGGAAGGAGAAGTACAGAAAAAAGGGAAATTTTGGTATAAGGATGTAAAGTCATACAATTGCCTTTAAGTGTCACCTTTGATTCCACCTAAGCAGGGTCTACACTACTGTCCCTTACTTTTCTTTTTTTTTTTCCTTTTTCTTTTTTTCTTTTACCATTTTTCATTTATTTCCATCTACATGGGAACTTTTGCCTCAGCACACTAGTGGTTTGAAATGCAGTCTAATAAGCCATCTCTTCAGCACTTCCCTTATAGAAACGCTGGGTGTTCAGCACCTGTAGCTGCACACATTAAGTAGCCTGGCATTCAATTTCTGCATGTGTTGTCGAGTCACTATCACCAAAGGTTTTTAGGCTGCTGGTTACAAAACATGGGCAATCCCTTCTTGGAACTCTGCTCAGAAGAACTGAAAGCTCTGAATTGGATCCTTACTTCAGCAACAGCAAGGATACAGTGTTTTGAGGGATATGCTCTATTGTAAAGCCCCTTTATACAACTAGACTAATATGAAAGGAAGAAAAGAATAATCTGATCATACGGTGTTTTTTTCAGGATTTGCTTTTGGTAAAAATAATAACTGTTTTAAACCAAGGAATTAACAGAGCTCAAAATTACTAACCATTTATCACATAGCTAATAATGAATGAGGCACAATCATGTATTTTTTAAACAAAACCCACTATTAATATCTGAAGAAAATTACTTGTAAAAAAAGGACAAAATTCTGATTAGTTTTTCTTTAAAATAAAAAAGCATCTAATACAAAACAGAAAGGAAGACCAGAAGAGGGATTCAATGCATAACAAGCAACTAAGTAAAACACTCATTTAGGCTTTCTACACTGAAAATTAGAAAAGTGCACTCTAACACTACAGATCGCTATTATGACAAGTGTTGTCATCACAAACATAAACCAGTATGAATAAATTATTACCTAATCTCACTTTCCCATCTCACTTTCAATAAAGGCAACCAAGACAAGTCAGGGTGAAGATTTTCAAGGGTATGTCAGAAGACTGACACACTTCCAGGCACTGGGAATCATTGCTACGAATTCACAACAGGCATTAACTCCTGTTTCCCACCAAGTTTCAAACCCAGCTAGGGGACACAATGGCAAGACATGGTCACTTATGCTCTCGAAACTTCTATATGCATATTTACTTCACTTTTGCCTTGAGAAAGAGAATTATGAATCCATCACCATGTTGTTAAAAGTTGCAAATCCTATTTATTTCATGTTATTTAGTATTTGTGTGACATTTAAAATATTCAAAATGTTGTACAAATGTTGATAAACTGACAGTACTTTGATGAAGTAGATAGATGTTGTCATCCCAGTCTAAAGATGTGGGAAAACAAATCACAAAACAGACTGACCTATCTGAGCCTGCACAGTCTATCAGGGAAGATCCAGGAATCAAATCAGAAAAAATTCAGTATTCCATCTCTCATCATACCACTTTTCTTTTATTCTGAAACCCCTTTTACTCCTTTTTCTGACTCCTACTGTTATCAGCTGTCCACATTACTCTGTCTTTCTTTCTGCTGTCCTCCTACTCTCAATATGCTGGTATTGCTTCAAGTAGGCACATTAACCTGTAGACTCATACCTTATATGCTACATAGTTATTAAGTAGTTTCAAGATCTACAAATCTTTTTTCTTCATCTGTTCAGTGGACTATTCTGTATTCTAAAAGTACTGGACCGCTTGACACCTCTCAGGACCAATGCACATACTAACACAGCAACAGCAAAGAAGAATCTGCCCATGGTGGGGTGAAAACCCGTTTTCTGAGTGTCATGAGCATTTGAGATGTACAAAGTATTTGTAGCCCGAATAGGACTCAAAAGCAAAAACTTCTTTATTTCAAACCCTTTACCTCCACCTTTCTCTTCACCCAAAACAACAAAACCAAAACTAAATAAAACTATAAAATTTCTTCCAATTCAAACACTCTATCTAGTCAAATGTTTAGCAATTAGTCTGAATGTACCTGTATTATATTACTTACAACAAATATAAGCAAATTTTTCAAAAGTCTCTTCAAATCAAGATGCAAGAATGGTATATTTTGAAAATGTAAAATGGGACATTCTGATCATATCAAAATTTAAAGAGAAATCCAAAGGAATTGTTTTCACATCAACTATTGCCCATAAACAATAATTAAATTTTCCAAAGATAAGGCAGATGCAGACCATTTTGAATGACATATTTCAAATCCACTCTACCAGAGTATTCCAGAAGGAGACTGGAGGTAAAATTTGAGGTAACCCTTCCAAACTCCATCTTTTTTTGACAGACCACCATAACCTTTACAGGATACTTTACAGACTGCCTTTGCCTCCACTTTGACCCAGCCAGAGACCGTGTAGCTATATTAGTATGAAGCTTAGCCAGATCCAAAACATTTTTCTTCTAAATAGGATTTAATTGGCTTTGGCTCAACACCACACTATTCACAGCCAAACGCCTTCCAGTTTGAAGCTGGATGACACATCTATAGATGCTTTAGCACAATATTAGAGAACGCTTATGTCTGTCTGCAAAATATTAGTCACGTTGGCTGTGGATCAGGTGGGAATGAGAATGGAAACGGATACATCATGTACATTAAGCAGTGTGTAAGCAGTCTTTCTCCAAGCCCTGATTGTTATAGTAAAATGGATAACAGCAGGACACACATCTTCAAGCCCCAAGGTTTCCAAAATGCACTACAATAAAAAACTTGTATCAGTCTTGCCAGAGACATGTAATGTCATCATACATTTTAAAAGGAGACAGTCACCCCAAAACAGCTATTCTTTCCAGCAGGGACACTAGATGCGGAGGGTTAATATCCTGACTATGAACAGAGAACCTCTTAATCATAAAGGCCTCATCCCACCGGCTTTCTGCCTGGGGTCTCAGCACTGCGGCAGAAGGCGTTGCACCAAAGCCGCAGCCTTCAGAAGTGCAAACATCACACAAGGGCAGAAATCCTGGTTGCTTTCAGTCAATGATTAGCATGCTGAGCACACAGGAGCAAGGAGAACAACCAGGATTTAGCCAGAACAATCAAAAAGATTAAGATGAAGAAAATTAAAAAAGAGATATGCCCTGGTGGCAGAGGGATTATGTTTATTGCCAACTATCCAAATAGAGTAGAGATTACACCCAACTTTAATTATCTCTTTCCTCCTCTCACCCCAATTTCTTCCACGTCACACTTGTCTTGATCTGACAAGTGAATATTCCCTTCTAACAGCAGTGGTTTTCACAAGTCCCTTAGGTATACAGACTTAGGAGAGAATATTTTGGGAGTTAATCATAGAATCTCCATAAAATTTAGGCTGGAAGGAACCTCTGGAGGTCATCTAGTTCAAACCCTGCTCAGAGCAAGGACAGTTAAAATCAGGTTGCTCAGATTATTATCCAGTTGAATTTCAGATTTCTTTTAATATTAAGCGCCTGTATGTGATTCATATTTCTCTGCAATAAGAGCGGTGAAAAATCTCCTAGACAATAAATATAAAATAGTAAACAATGATAGAACATAGCATAGAAACTTACTTATTTTAGAAATCCCCTATCTTTTTCTTGTGGGTATCTTATTGCTCTTTATATTTGAGCTGATTAGGTATTATTTCCTTTCTTTAAAGAAGCAAGCAATTGATCAGGCATCAAGAATAACTGAATGAAATTGTCATGTAAATTTGCAGGTGAATCCATATTCCTTTTGTGAAACTCTTCCATCATTAATCCAGAACACAGGCTGGGATAAATGTGTATTTTTTTTTCCTCTCTATCTTTTCATTTGCAGAACCAAGAAAACATCAGATAATTTCCTACTGGCAATTTCTTTTTTCCTCTTCACAGCTGGATACTAGACCGACATACACGATATTTGCTCATAGCATCCAATTTTTTGAAAGGTAATTTCTTCCACCTGATTTTGTGAATTGCTCCAATCATGACAATCCAAAAAAGAAAGAGTTACTGACATATAACAAGATGAAAGCTGTGATGGAATTTATCCTTTACAGATATAAAGATGAATCTTAGAGCAAATTATAACAATCACTATGCAAACCAATCAAACCTAGTTTATGAAAGCAGACACACTTTGTTTCCTGTCATGATCCTTACCCCACTGGCTCCCCTAAAGTTCCAAAATACTTGTATTAAAGGATCACACCCATCTTCACCAAGTTTTCAACATTATCCACATCAATATAATTATGTCTCGCAGGCTTTAGCCTTTGAAATGATCCTACTAATAATACACAAAGGTTCTGTAACACTCAACCTCACTTTTGTAAATGTTGCATAATGTATTTATGTTTTAAAGAAAATAAGTCTGGATGCCAAAAATAGGCTGAACAATTCTACTTTGTTATCCTCTGTAAGATCAACACTGGATTTCTCTGCACTTATCTGTAAGTAAAAAACTTCCAGAGGTAATAGTCAAAAGAACAAGTGAAATCCATCAAGTAAAAGACTCTGTTCAAGAAGCTAAACCCTGAAGAGAATTTATCCTCAGAAGATATAATAGGAAGCATATGAACAACAAGCTAAGCACCATTAGATCAGGCACTATGAAACTGCAATCTCATTATTCCTCTGTAAAAATCCCATGTGCAAATATACTCATTTCAACAAAAAAAGCACCCAGACAAACAAGGGTAAAAAGCCCCACACTCTACGGAGAGCTGGTCAGCTTGCCAGCAGCAGACTAGTTTGATCGCTGCCCATCTGATCAGCAAACACTTGCGTTTCTTCTGTGCCTTGCTTCTTCTGCTGGTTAGGTTCTGGCTTTACACTTAAGACTCGAAGCAATATGACGCAAAAAGACAACTTTTTCATTCTACTTTTTCTCCTCTGCAAGAGCAGTAACATGGATTCCTGCACATGTAAACAATATAAGGAATGATTACTGAAAACTAACAGTATAATTAAAGTATTACTGATCAAAATTAATCTATTTTATGCAAATGTATCCAACAGAACAATAGCAGGTGAAAAAAAATAAAAAAGAGTAGGTGTGCCTTCTCTTTCCTTACACACTGTACATCTGTGTCGTGCAACCACAAGTTAGGTAACAGTTGTAGATATGATCATCTCATTGCTTCCCCTTAATCAAAAAGAAAAATTAGAAAGTTACAGGGACTATGAAGAAGAAATAAAACTAAGTGATACTTGGAACATGATTGTCACATGTTGTAAATGTCGTCTATCCTTTTTCCCTTCAGAAATATCATCTTCGGCCATAACCTCAAAACATTCTATTAAAAAAGTATTATTTTTTCCATGAGTGATCATGTAATTTAAGGAAGTTCTAAATTTTAAATTTAAGCCTTTTTTCCCTTTTTTTTTTGTAACTGTTCTGTAAAATTTTTGCTAAGTAATCTTTAATTATGTATCCACAAGTACTCATACTACAAATACTTTATGGATTTAATGGTGGTAGAATATTGCATAAAAAGAACATAAGCAGCATTTACTTTATTTGTGCAGTCTTGACCAAGGTTCCCTGCCTCCTCTGGTTAGATATTTAATCATGCATTCTTCACACATTTGTAATATATAATAGCCCTTTTTATAAGGTTATGCAATCACCAGCAGCAAAATATGATCATCTTATTTGTCTTGTTTACATGAAGAATACCCTGGCTCCGTTAAAATTTTCTCATCATACAAGATATGATCTTTTTCTATTGCATAAATATGTGACAACAGAACGTCACCTGTCATGATAAAAGACAGCATATTCTCATCTCTTATCTTTAGGTATGATTATACATATCCAAAAGATGACACCTTCAAGAAACCACATTATTTAACATTCAGAATGAGTAAAAATCAATGATAAGAAAACATGTGGATGCTAGACTCCACAAGACTAAAGGCTAAGGCACATCAGTAACATTTGAAAAATGAAATTAGGACTGGATTTTGCAAGATGACCCCCTGTAGCATCACAGCAACAAAGTTATGCAAAGCTTTCATACAACTGAAGGGCTCCTCTGAAGGCTCTGCTTACTGATTTCTGGCAGAAAAGGTCACAGGCTATGTCGGAGGGATTTTCAGCAGGGCTAAAAGGCAGGAAACAGTTGGAAGGATTGAAGAAATATTTCACAGGCAGTAATAAAAATTTTATAGGGTTTGTATGTGAAGCTATTTAACTGATCTGTTTGTAAAATTGTCCAAGATTAAGCTCAAACTATATTTTTCTATAGCATTTGCATTTTGGAATGACCATTAGCTACTCAGTTACATATAAACAGTGCTTTATTTAGTTTGTTAAAGAAGAAAATGAAGAACTTTAATATAAACTGACAAAATTATTATTCAAAGAGAGAGAAAGCAGACAGAGGTTAAAAGCAGTAAGAAACCAGAAAATATTTCTTATTGATAACAACCGTGCTCTCCCCTCTGGGACTTTAATTAGGTCTCTCCCCTTTAAGAAAGAACATTGTTTCTAATTTCCTTATTACTCTTATGGTAGCATTCAGGGATTCAGAGGAATACTTAAATACATATTCATAAAAATGATTGAGAAAATATTCAGCATTTTGGATCAGCGGATAAATCCTGAATTAAGTCTCCTCTTGACTCATGCTTCCATTAATCTCCTCCCTAAGGTCACACTGGCTTGCACTCCATTTTGAAGCATTCGTCCGAGTATCTCGTTTCCTTCTTTTCACTGTCAAAGCTTTTGAAACTTCTGACTGAGTAGTAGCACTGGGCTGCATACACCCGTGTTTCGCAGATGAAAAAAAAAGGCATAAATAATTCTTTATACTGCTTCTTTTCACAAATGTAGCTGCCAGTTCAAAATGATAAACCAACTAGAGAAAACGTGTGTGACAAGCACAGGATTTGGAGCTCTTGCCAGCAGTCTCCCACAGCAGGTTGGTGGTAATCATTCAGTTTTCATTGCTGTCTCATTCTACGCTTAGTACGAGAGCTTTGCTACTTTCTTCTAGCTGCACGTCCTATATAAAATCTGAAGTTATGTTCTCATTTATCTGGGATTTGTCAGTGCAAATATGTTACTGCTAGTGATTTGAAGAGTTGAGCTGAACTACAGCTCTCGATTATTATTTTTTTTTTTGCAGTGAGTTTTGTGTTTTCTCCTCCAGCCTCACTGATTATTTTCCTTCATGCCAGAATGACAGTATCAAAAATTATCCCAGTAAGGAGCCAGCATCAGCAGCAGGCAAAGTAGGCAGTAGCCTAGGACAGCCGACAGCTTGTTTTATCTGTGTCTGAAAAGAGAGGGACTGGCTGTGCTGGTCACTGACCTCTACTTACACGACTTTGCTCACTGTTGCCAAAGGACCGAGGGGGAAAGGAGGCATCTCTCTTCCCAGCAGTAGTACCATTACCAACATCAACAGGAGCAGAATGTCACTTCTCTTTCCACCTCTTCCCGTACCTCCTCTTTGCAGGAGAACATCCAGTTCTTCATCCACTCACTGACCCTCCCTATCACCCCGCCAGGTCCCTATCAAAGAACAGTGATGAGTGCTGGAAGAAGGAGGGGGGCAAGAGGAGGAGGTAGATGGCTGCGTGGGGCAAGGGATGTGTTGGTCTTAAAAGTAAGAAAGATCCTAGATGGACTGGACACAGGCTGGAATAGGAAAGAGAAAAAAAAGACACCTTAAGTCTTCTGAAACTTGGGGACTCCTCCCTGCCTATAAGAGCATTTCCTAGGCTCTCTTCCACCAGCATCATTTTCTGGTTAAAATCTGCCAAGTCCTCTTAGTTCCCTCTGCCACCAGTCAAAAAAACCCCAATATTGCTACTGTCAAGAAAACGTGATTTGGCTCTAACAGAAAAATTACGCTGTGGAATAAAGGATCTCCCATTCCATAGGCAGCTTCCTCCATCTTCTTTACTGTTTGCCCATAATTTGCTAATTTCATGCTTGTCTAATTTAATATTCTCTTCTGTTGCCTCAAACTACATCTCTATGTATGCTCAAAAACTACATGTCTCTATACGCTTATAATCATACTGTATGCCAATGTCTCATAATTACTCCTGCCAGAAACAGAAAACAGTACAAGTCAGAAGAGCAAGAGAACTAGATAGATTTTAGAGCTCTATCAGCCATGCCCCTTCAAGTTACTCTGTTTTGTAGGACAGCAGGTCAACAGCACCAGTAACTCCCATTCCTGTCCTTCCAGTATATGGTTCAGGGCATCTCTCAATCATCCACTTCCTAAAGATGCATAATTTTTTTCCATACAAACCCATATGGATTTGGTTCATACAACATCACTTATACAGAACAGCCCATAACCTATTTTTCTCCCATACTCAATCAACTCATACCTATTGAGCCTGAAAGCCACTAAATCAGTTTACAAGCTCAGAGCAGGTCCCAACATTACCCCTTTTCCTAGAAACACTCCAGTTGTTCCTGTATTAACTCCATCTATTCTGGAATTTCCTTTTCACAAAATTTCTACTTTGACAGGTAGGAAAATCAACTAATCTGTTATTAACTTTTACCAGATATATCTATACACAATGTATACCTTCTGATTGGTTTTACAACATTTACAAGGTCCTCAGTATGTAATAATTAAACCATGAACCATCCCTACCATGTTTTGTTCACCACATCTGGAAACCGCTAGAGAAAAATAAAACCCTTAACATCTACAGACTGTTTTCTAGAAGGAGAATAACTGTGTCCAAGATCCAAGAATTTGTGTATTCTAGGTGATTTAGGGAGATTTGAAGACCGATACCAATGACATCAGAGGTTAATCGAGCATTTAAAACAGAAGCTAACACATTCAAGGGTGAGGAAAAAGAGAGACACACCGCCAGAAGAAACGTGAACCTTCACTGTGACAGTAGGCAAAGGTTGGAGGCACTTGTTGCAGGGAACAGTACGAGAGCAACTCTGAGTTTGAAGACAAAGCACAGCTTGGAGATGTGTCCTCCATGAGAAAGCCTTGTGAATCTCATGGGACCCCGAGCCACCAGAGAATGCTCCAATGGGTCCACAAATGAGCAGGGGATGTTGCATACCCACTTGTGACCTTGTTTCTATGCGTCGATCTGTGTGTCTTTTGCACTATTGTTGCTTTTAGAAGTCCCTCACCTATTACATGCAAATGATAAGACTGAGATTTCCTATGCCCTGGAGAAGGAACACAGCCAGCGACTGCGACAAGTGAATGTTACATCTTGTCCCACATACTTAGAGTTCTGAAAAGCTGTTTGAATATGTTACTGGAGTAGGCTGCTGGCTTACTTGCCAAGGAAATTTACCGCAACTAGAAGAAAGTCCACCAAATTAGATCTCCTCCTCCCAACCCCAGAGGAGGCAGACTAAACTCTGTGTTTATAATTTTGCCTAACAGAAGTCCGTATTTGTGGTACGAATGGAACAGAAACTATCATCCCAACTCCGTTGAAGATGTTTTCTCAGATACTGTAACAACTGCAATTTTTAAATTGTCTTTCAGAAGGCACACTATGGTGCCAGTAAAACCCCAACATGCTGTCTGGAAAGTTATCTACAAAAGATTCCAAATGACATTTTAACAGAGAGAAAAGGGTCTGAAGTCAGTGTGTAGGTCAAACAAATCAATCAAAAAACACACTTAAT
The DNA here is from genome assembly GCF_000690535.1 of Cariama cristata. Lineage (NCBI taxonomy): Eukaryota > Metazoa > Chordata > Aves > Cariamiformes > Cariamidae > Cariama > Cariama cristata. The sequence goes on along the minus strand of NW_009615686.1, from coordinate 82,343 downwards.
TTTCTTCCTCTCTGCCGCTCTGACTGGTTCAACTACAGATGGCATGATGTTATCCCCCTCCAAGTCAGTTTGCTGACTGCCTCCGTCAAAAATTAATTGAAAGAAGTGGATCCTACAATTTAAAATGAAATAGGCTCAGCAGGTGAGTAAGCTTTGTCAAGATTGATTACTAAGTATTGATTTTCCACCAATTGTACAAGTTACACTCCACAAGGCCACCTGCACATTAACCTAGAATATATAAAATCACCTCGGGCTAACATTTATCGAGAGGTTTGTATTTTCAAAGGATGCAGTCTCTAGCTCTTTTCCTCACACGTACTTTCAATGGCATTCATTGGACAGCATTCACACTTACTTCACCATGAATAACTATTATTTGTAGTTTCCTTTTTCAGAAAAAATGTAAGATAACTACCCAGGAAAAAAACTTTATATAACCTAGTGTTAACTTAATTGTAAAAACTGTAAAGGTAGTCAGTTAGGTTCTCCTATGATATAAAGGGAAGAGATGCTGGATGCAGCAACAGCAGAGTGGCTTACTGCGGTCTGGAAGCTTCTGCTTGGTCCGTCTGAAGCTTCTCGCCCCCTTCCACTTCCATGGTGCAGTAGACAATTCGATTGGGAGCGACTGACTTTAAACCTTGTACCTCCATTATAACAATCTGAGGAAAAGAAAGCAAACAGTTTGTCCTTCAGAAAACATCACAAAGCACAGCTATTGCAGTACTAAGTTCCACGCAGATAAAAAAAAATAAAAAAATTCCCAAACCTCACTCACTCAAATCTTCACAGAAAGAGAAGAGTTTTAATTTTGCCTTCTTTTTCCACTTTCAAAAACATATAGTAGGAATTGAAATTTTTGCTCTGTTTCTACTTGGACATGACCAAAACCTCATAATTTAAATCATAATTTAAATGCTCGTAGTTGAATTTGAGACTAATGTCTAAATATAATTCTAAATCTTAATACATGAGGAAATGTATCTTTTAAGCAGTCATCTAAATAAGTATTTAGAGAATGAATAGGTTACTCAGTCAGACAAGTAAACAAGACGAGTAAGTACACTGATCACATCTTGAAAGGTTAATTGCAGTGCTGTGACACTGGAGGTTGCAAACCTTGAATCTCTGAAGCGATTTGGCGTTGTGCTGAGCATGAGACAGGTCAGAGCATCGCTATCAGCGGCTGTAATTTTTTTCCTCCCGCTCCCTACCTCTTTTCCTTCTCCCAGCTCAGGACTTGCAGTCAGGTTCAGTGTGCACACAGGGACGGGGTGGGAAGAGAAAGGGGAAAAAGCCACCTCTACCAGCTGTACCCCAAGAAATTTCCTCACCAGGGAAATTCTGAGCTTGGCAGATCCCATAGCTTTTCAGCTCCTCTAAACTATTCAGTTATAGCTCAGAAGAGCCAAAGGCAGCCCTACTTCAAATGTTCTCTGCCTTTTATAAACCTTACAGTTTGTCACAGTGTGAAATTATTGGAATTTTTACACTTCAGATGTTTCTAATTCAGAGAAGATTTGAGAAGAAAGTCAGGTTTCCTTGCTTGCTTTGGAAAAGCTGCTTTTCTTTCCAGTCCCATTTTGGCCTCGGAGAAGAAACTGGGAAAAATGAGGTCCATTTAATCAGCAGAGCAGTTATCCTCAACTGAACTATACACGAAACCCAATATTTGTTTGATTGTTTTAAAAGTGACAAGAGTAATGACTACCTTTGGTCTCATTAGAGGTAATTGGTTTCTTAGGTCAGGAAGCAACTACTAAAATATTTTGCTATTAAACTGTCTGTATATTTGCCAATTTGTTTCAAGTATGTTAAGCCAGACTTCACCTCTAGCTGTAAAACTCTTTGTACTTTAAAACTCCCAGAACCTTAGTAATAGTTAGATGTCTTGTAAAATTGCTCATTTGGTAATATTACAGTGAGATAAGAGTCATTGATCATTCAGAACGTTTTTACATTACTCATAACTTATCAACACTGCCTATTACGCTTTATAAATAAAAACAACAATTCAGGGAGAATGACATAATCATCTCTCTTTTCCATCTTTTGTGGTCCAGGAATTCAGGTAGTTATCAACGTGATCAATGATCACTGAGGGACTGCACTAGAGATCCTTCCAGCTAATACTGCCTATATGGTCTTTCCACATTCCAAACCTATGACTTTGTTGAATGTAGACTTCAACTTTATCCATTTTTATGTTGATACTTCTTTTCCTTGAGTTTCCAATGTAATTGCACAGTACATTTGCCTGTAATCCAGCAATCCTTGATTCCAGCAACAGAAAAAAAGTTACATTTCATTAGGACGGAAACTGTCATTAACTGATTTGCTAGCTCGTTAGCTGTTAAACACCTTCCTAAATATCACTTGTCTATTTCTGAAACTGCCTGAAAGCTGAAGAACATCAGTGATTAAGTCTTCTCTGACTACTTTGATATTCTGTTTATTTATTTTACAAATTTCTGCAAACAGGCTATTTGAGGAAACATCCAGTTTGCAAAACCAGTCACTGCTGCAGTGATGCGCAGGGGTGTCTCTTCTCTTAGCCAGCAAGGTCCATTCCCACCAGAACATTATAAATGTGACTAACATCTTTTGCTGTTCTGTCTTAACAACAACATGCAGAGGCAGCATGAACCCCAGCCACTTCCTCCCCCTCCCGCCACGAAATTTTCATCGAGTTCTTATACTGTGTCCTAATGCTTAGACATGGTATAGATTTCCTGTGCGTTCATGTGCCTGTGCAGCAGCCCGCAGTGGGGATTTTGCTGGTTACCCCACAATTTGGTTAAGTCACACCACAACAGACATGACATGGATATGTTTCTGCGTTTTTCAAGGAATGTGAAATTGTGCACATATGACATCACATTTTCCAAAAATAAAGTATTCTGTCTCCAAGGAAATGCAACCAGCTTTTCTTATTTGCCCATTTGCATAGAAAAAGAGCAGACCTTCCATGTTTCAGCTTAAATGAGTATCAGTTCAGCTGTTTCCTTTTGCCCTTACATCCTCTGAGATTTAGCTTCCCAAGAGTAAAATATGCACATACTTGTACAGCAAGAAACTCAACCCAAGTAGTTAACACCCCGTTTAAAATTAAAATTTGCCCTACTAAAAACTGCAACACGTAGAGTAATACTTTAATTCTTTGTCTTGCACAGGATGAACTGTAGATTAGTAACCTTGCAGAACATCTGTGTGTTTTCTTTATTGGTGATGGGGAGAAAAAAAGAAAGAAAGAAAAAAAAAAGCTCAGTTCACCAGACCTAATAGTCTACATTTCTGGTGTGAGGGGGGAAGGGCTGTAAACACAGCAAAACTGTTCCAAATTTACCAGAAATCTTTCCTGATATTTTTCATTTTGTGATTGTTTCAATCTTTTACTGTGCTTTTCCCCCAAATATCACATCATTTTTACTACATACTTAATATTTCTCTCTAGAGGCACAGTGAAAGCTTTTCTTCTTACATCCCTCACCAAGCAAACTTTCTTGAAGACAGAAAACATTATCGACAAACTTTTTCAGGTACTTTTTAGGTGCTTCAGAACTACTCTTTGTTATTGCTATTTATGGACCATTCCAGGCTCAATATTCCACTTGAGGCAGACCCAGCAGATGTGATGGAGTCACACGGGATTCAGCACAGGAGTTATAAAAGTACTTCATCATTTCATGCCCTTCAGTACTAAAGCCTGCACTCCAGTTTCGCACGCTTGATGAACTAATACTTTTTGGCATATAGAAGTATGGATCTTACTACTCTTTGAAAGTTGATGTTGGGCTTTTACATTACTAGCTAGTAACATTAAAATTGCATACAGTGGGATAAGTCATTTCTCTATTATACAAAGGATTGAAACTTTTTCATCTGTCCATTTTTGACTTTTTTTTTAATCCTACGTGTTTATTGATGACATGAGGAAGAAAAATTGACTTGAATTTTCAACCTTACATGAAAAAAACAGATGCTTATTTCACTTAAGAAAAAGCATTGCTTAAAAGATGAACAATTTTTGTTTTAAAACATTTAACAATTTAAATATTTATTCTGTAACATTATCCGTTGTCTTAAACAAACAAAAGCCACTTCAAGTACATAGCACAAGTGTGGCAACTTCTGACCAACAGATACACAATACACACTCTGGAAATGTTTTGATTCTGTTATTATTGAAAGACAGATCAGCATTTCCTGATACGCACATTTGCAGAATTAGACCTGAGCTAGAATGCTGTCATCACATTTGTTTAAGTAACTGTATTTGTGGTTTCCTCTTGAAGTCAGGTGAGTTCTATATGGATTAGGACTGCATTTCTATAGACCAGACTTCCTGCAGAATCTCAGCAAACACGAGCTAGTTGCTTGAGGAAAATGCAGAAATTTATAAAAATCTGCTATTACCACCAGTAAAATGTTTTGTTTTGTTTATTCTCTAAATGCTTTCAGTGAGAAAACACAACTTGTTTGTAAAATTCTATGAATGAGTTCCTGATAACAACAGTGTTTCACTATTTTGTTCAAAAGTATACTTAGGTATTTGATGTACTGCAATTCATTTAAAGTTACATTTGTGTGGGAGATTCAACTGCCCACACTGCCGTGTGGGTCCAAATGCAAGTATTGCCGCAAGAGGAAAATGCATCATATAGCTGTATTCTAACTTCTAATTATCAAAGAGACAAAGAATAATTTATTTCTTTAACATGAAACTTTAGAATTGTCAAGGAAGGACTAATAACTAAAAAGTATCAAGACATATATATTCTAGTAATTTAAACTGTCAGCAAGTTCTCTGTGAAATACGTGATTACCTCTAACGTGAAGGAGAGGACCACATCAGACTTCGACAGCTGAACCTCGTTTTCATCTCCTATGTCCAAGAATGCAGAATTCTGTGATCGCTTTAACTTCTGCAGTTTAAATTCCGGCCCACCTTTAGACACTGGAAGACTTTCCAAATTTGCCATCAGCAAATTCACCGAAGACCGCAACTCTTCTATGTACATGTTCTCCATTTCTCTTGTTACAAATTTTGGGAATTTTCTTTCCTTGGAAGATACATTTTAAAAGTTAAGGAGGGAAAAAAATCATCTCACATTATACGTCATGTTATTTACTGATTTGCTCTCAGTTAAGAGATACCTAATAAAAATAAAAGTCTTACCTCCAGTATCCATCTATTTTTATATCCTCAAAACAGTAATAGAAAGACTAATCCCATCCCTTAAATACAGTTAATTTTGACAAGAAGAAATGTAACTTGAATTGAGAATTCCACTATATTTCTCAAATACAGTAGACAAAATGTCTCTCTGAACACGTCAAAAAAAATAAAGTAAGGGGCATTTGGAAAAACAGAACCTCTTGCCCCCACTTAACCACAAACCCAGGTTGAATATATACACATTAGCTATTTCTAATACACGTTTTAAGCATACCACTTGACAATATACCTTTTACATTACCTTCAAATATTTTATAAATTAACAAAATGAACTATTCACTAATAATTTGGTTATCTCATCCATTTCCCATGCTACCAAAAATAAGTCAATCATCACATTCGTGCTTCTAACATAAAGCTGTTAAACTACAACCACAATGTGAAATTCCTATAATTGTTTATTTCTGTTTTTAATAATAGATGATTAATTTTGAAAGTAATGCTGAATTATTACACACGGCACTATTTAAAACATAAGTTTTAGAATGGAGACAAAAATCACTTTTTTCCTCTGTAGGAGTTAGATAATAGCATGTAAATATTGGGTTTATGACAAAGAGGGAACATATAAGCATACATAATGCGTGTATGAACACGTACAGAGCCAATTTTATGCACAGTTACTCCCCTGATATTGAATATAGGGCAGCTTAGGAGAATATGACACTGAAGACTAAACAAAAATGTAAATAATTCTAAAATATATGTTTTACATATAAATGAGAAACAAACACTGCTCCCCACGTATTCTCTGCAAAGGTAGGCATCTTGCTCCTAAATCAGACAATTTCTATCGTTAGCTCTTATAAGGAGTATCATAAACTGTTTTACATTAAAACCTTTACAGTTGATTTTGTTTTAATAATGAAGACCAAGCCAATTGACTGTGACCCAAAACACCTGCAGCAAGTCCAGTGGTCTGGCTCATTACAGCATTACAGAGCCAGTATACTACAGACTGAAAAAGAAAAAAGAAAAAAAAGTTCTTCCCAGTCAGAAACTAAAAGTACAGGGTAAGGTTCAGGGTGCTCTAGCAAAAAAAAAACACAAACACACACACCAAAAAACAAAGAACAATTTAGACTGTTTTTCAAACTATACCTTATTCTGTGGGGATCATTCAAATAATAACATGCCAACACAGAAGACAGAGAAGACAGACTATTATGTTGTTAATAAAAGATCTTTCCTCTTCTTAACATGCTTTTTCCACCCCAATGTGGAAAACGTTTTACAATGCCTTTTGCTGTGTATTTTTTATGACTATAATCTTCCATGATTTAAGACAGCACTATCAGAATATATGGAGGCCTTTATTTCTGTAAAAGCCGAATGTTTGTAACCACTTCTCTCCTCCTTCACAAAACAAGGGTCAGGATCCTCCATAAAGACTCTGAGCTCTACAAATTTCACTCCTCCTATCCCCCCCCTTTTAATCTGCTTTTTTAAGATGGTGAATTTGTAACAAATTGCTATAGCACATAATATTTAAAATCATTTAGAGACACAACAAGAATAGTGAAGTTTTTTTCCCTATTTTTCAGTGCATATGCACAGCAATAGAATTATGTTGAATTGAAAAGCCCAGATCACCTGAAGAACACATCCCCCAGCACAAGCACTGGAATTTTGGGAACTCTGATTGCAGTATACTGGGGTATATCCTGAAACAAGGACCCTGGGGACAGAGGACTGATGAGGCTGCTGTACACACAAGCCTTCAGGTCTGGATTCTGAGGGTGCTAAAATGGATATTCAGGCTGTGTTTCTCAAGGAGAAAAGACACTGGGTAGTCTCTTCATAGGATCACATAAAAGTTCATCTTTGAAAAGCATAGCATCAGTTACAATAGATAGAAAACCCTGTTTGGTCATACATATTTTGATTTCAACTACTTTAAATTTAGCCATATGAAGAAACAGACGGGCAAATAGATGCACAAATTCCCCATTGATTTTACTCTGTCATAGATGCACATATTTCTAAGGTTTTGCTAAATCATCTTTTCTGCTAAAATGAACTTCTCATATACAATTAACAACTTGTAAAATCAGCAAGTAATGTATTATAGGAACCAGGAATGAGACCTCAACAACAACAACAGAACTATATGAGAGATTTCTCTTTAGCTGTGATGATCTTTTGAGACTGCAGTTTAATAATTCTCTGACAGGCAGGTAATCACTGAAAACTCTTTTCTTTACCATCAAAGACACTAGAATATATAAGCCAGTATCAAAAGCTTTTTACCTTGGTTTTGAGCTCTGAGAATAAGGGTCGTATTTTGCAGCATTTGACTGCTTAGGCTTAAATGACCTTAATAATTCTCACAGCTGCTAGAATTAGGACTATCTCTCTCAGTCCACAACAACAACAACAACAAAAAATCTGTATTTTAAGTAGTTTAAAAGAGATGTATGAAAACTCTGATTTGTGACTTGGATGCACCATGTAGGACAAATAAGGATAAATAAATTTGTCTTTAAAAAAGTCTATGCTGTGCAGTGTATGCACATTAGAGACAGAACAAACAAGATTTATACAGTTTAAATAGTGCCCATAATTTTCACTTGCTTTAAAATTAATTTGAAACTTTTATGGACAGCATTTTGCTTTTCAAGAAGACTACACCTCCAAGTTGTTATTTATGAACTTCATAGACCTAAATGATTTTTTTTCTTTTAAAAAAAACAAGCAAATCCTAACTGCTTTACAATTAATATCATATTAATATAATATACTTTTTTCCTGCACACACACACTATAACATACATGCTTCCAATATTTTGTAACTTCTGGAGCTAAAGGTGAGAAGGCAACAGAGCAAACATAGGATTATTGGACAACTTTGACTACAAGCCCAGGCTTCACAAAAGATTGAAAAGACTTGAGATAGATTGCCTTTCTGTGCCAAAGGAGTCTTTCCCCCAAATTTAATAAGGTATGGCTGGGGACAATACCAATCCCACCTGTGATATTTGATATAGAAGGGCATAATCCTGCCCACTGAAATAAAATCCAAGCTATAGGAGAGAAAAATAGGCTTGGCTTTCTAAAATTTAGAAAAAGAATTTATAATTTACCCAATCATCACTAATTTGACCTACAAGACTCACTTATAGTTTGTTACTTGCAATACTAATATAACCATTATGAACTTAATCTATAAATGTAAACCATTTTAGAAATATTTTAAAAGTATATCACATATAACCAACCTGTAGTAAGACATAAACATTATGGTTATACCCTAAGCACCGCATAATACACTTGTGTATATAAAAGATGACTTATTTTAGTTTCAAAATACATAATCCCAAATGTGCAAATAACATACCCTTTGTTTCACCACTGGACTTGCTGGTGAAGGAAACGTAGGATCACAACATATGACTTTCCAAAACCAAGTTCTGCTTTCTCCCTACCCCTGTTGACACAGATACTCCAGAGCAGAAAGAAATACATCTGCCAGATTGTTTACATATGATCTTCTGTGTAATTTTAGAATCAGAAACTGGAAACACACACTATGTATTGTGCCACTCAATCTCATATGAAGATATGTTTTTGATACATGAAAACAACCACTTACCCTTGCCATTTGTTCTGCCAACTGTAGTCGTCCATCTAGTTCACGTCTGATCTGGGCTGCTTGCTCATCTCCATTATCCAACTTGGACAGAGAACAAAAATAAAGTTAACCGTGAGAAACATGCACTATATTTTAACTTTATAGCAAGTAATGTAGTTCAAAACAAAATAGAAGTGAATGGCATCCTTCTCATCAAATCAGTGAAACAGTAAGCAAATACATGGGTTTGAGTCTTACCAAGATGAAAGAAATGTAATGGCCCTCCGTTACCCCTGGCAGTCAGGGTCTCTGAAGGGTAGCCAGCATTCCCTTGAGGTTTTAATACTCAGGCTAAACAGAAGAAGCATTATTTCCTTATGAAAATAGAAGCTGAAAACATTTCTCCACGAAGCAGAAAACTGGATTGACAGACTGGCTTAGAAAATTTTTGCAAGAAAATCTGCTCTTCTGTGCCATGAGTTCCTGTATAGGACTACATAG
>NW_009615686.1:25941-72998 GCF_000690535.1 Cariama cristata | reverse complement strand
AGGGAAAGAAAACTGTGTGGCTATGCCTTCTAAATATGGTATTATTTCACTCACACAGCTCTTTTCCCCAGTTATTGGCCAACTGCCCACAGCCAGGCATATCCAATTTTTGAGCCTCCAATATTTTCATATGTAGGGAACAGTCATGACTAAAGGTCTGACTTCCAACAGGGAGGTAAAGGGGAAGGACACATCTCTTCACCTCAACAGAACAGCCGAGTCCCAACACAAAGGAGACTCCCCAACTCATTTTTCACCTGTTTACTTGTCAAGGGCAGTGAGGGGGAGTGTCGGTGAAGTGGGGCTTCACCTCAACGCTCTGACCTGTACAGCCGGTTAAGAGGAAGGAGAGCATTACATCTGAAAGATCAGGCACAACTTGCCTTCTTACCTAAATAAATGCCAAACGAGGACAAAGACAGAATCCCAATGGAGGGCTTTCTCTGTCCCTAGGGCTAACCACAGACATGATGTGACATGCTGATACAACCCTCGTGCATTTAGTATGTGGCTAAGGTTTAAGGATACCTGAATTGCTCTTCACTAAAAAAAAAAAAAAAAAAAAAAAAATCAAAAACTTAACTTGATTAGAGATGTTAACTGGCAAAAATTGGTTCTTTAATAAAATGAGATCTTCAGCTAAAGAATGCACAATTAGTTTGGTAAATGATTCATTACATTAAACTAAAGTTTTTAAGTAAGGCTGCTATTCAGTGCATCAGGCCAAACACATAACACCATCTCCTTTGCAATGCTCCTCAGCTAAATCCATTAAATCTTATTGAACCAAGGCACTTCTGAAAATCAGGCATATTTTTCTTTCAAAAACCAATTTAAAAAAAGGAATAATTAAAAATACACTATCCAGTGCTTACAGGTCAATTACAGCATTATGCTCAATGCAAATCTGACCACATTTAGTAACAAGATGAAAAGTTTTCCACTGCTAGTACGGAAACGATGACAGAACATGCAATCTGTCACCTGTGCAATCTGGCGTCTCACAAGATCCTTGCAGGAACTGGTCCAGACTACCAGAAAGCAAGAGAACAAAACCTGATGGCATCCTCAAAAGAGGCTCAACTTTAAACTAGAGAGTAGACGATGGATCATGTTCCAGACCAGAAGGCTCCTCCTGCTAAGTGCGTCTGTCAATCTGCTCCTAGTTTGACTGTGAGCATAAATGGCAAGAGCATTGTTGGTGAAAGCAAATATTTTAGGTTTTCAGAACACAATTACAGCATGTCAGATAAATTCCCACATTTGTATTCTTCTGTGTCTTAACAGAGTAACAAACTGCTTATTGAGCTTGTCACCAAGAATATTTCTAACTTCTATTGCCCTTTGTATTATAAACACATAATTTCTGCAATTATTTCTGTTTAATCAGTACGGAAGTCAGTCTAATATGAAAAACAATTTTATTTTCCTTTTTGGCCTAAAAGAAGGTCAACATATTTTAATAATATATCCCATGACAGGTAATTAATTGCTTGAAAAATATCTCCTTGAAGGTAATTTTTATGACTGAATTTTGATTTCTGCAAAAAGGAGGGTGTAGGAGAGCAGAATGAAGCTAAAACTTTTTCCTGTGTCAAGGCACAATTTAAATGACTGCTTCTATTAAGTCATTTGAAGAGGCAAAAGCTTTTGTTTAAAGACTGATATTCAGTTGTTTTTCCATTAAAAAAACACATTAAATGATCACTTAAGTTAACGAAGGTATAACCTGGTTTTGTAAATCTTAGCATTTTTTCCTTAACTATGGATTGCTTCCCATTATCTGTTTGTACCTGAGTACTTAAAAATGTGCTGATTTCCCTACTTAGTTATTTTTAAACTTCAGTCTTCTTCCTGAAATACTTATACATTTTAATGGTTTTGCTAATGTACATATGTAATGATGTTTTGTAAGGTATGGAAAGAAGCTGAAGAGGTGAAACACCAAAGAATGATGTTTTACTTGTAGAAAAGAGCCAAGGTAAGAATGACTGGTAGGTCATTCACAGCTGCCCTAATAAGAAGAAGTAAAGTTGTTGATATTAGTATTTTTGCAGTATGAAAATGAAATGACAATGAGAAAACCAGTAACTTGGATATCATGTACCATGCAAGGTCATTCTACTTGTTTTTATTCTAAATTCAACAAAATGCATGAAAAATAACTTTGAGAGCAAAGCAGTCAGCAATTATGAATGTGTAATCAATCACAATTTATATATCTATTGAATCTGAAGTGACAGCAACAGTAAGATTGAGTAAATTCTGAAATGCAGGTGTTATTTGGAATTTGTGAGTTGTGTCTGCTTTTTTACATAGGGAAGACACTTGATACAACCCACTGTACGAGTGGGAAGTGGTGATAAAGGTTAACATTAAGTGTACCCTTTTTCTTAATTCCTTATTTGTGGATCAAACCCATATCCAAGACATCTGTGGAATACACAATTACAACAACCATTGAAGTAATTTTCAAACTGTTCAATAAAAACTAGAAAAGCATATGACACTATGCACAGAAATTAATATAAATGTAACATTGCAGAACAGCAACTCAGTTTATTCTCAGTATTGCAATTGAAATTTTATTTTAAGAAGTCACTAATTGGCAATCACTTAAAATTCAAACAAGGCATTTTTGTTGTTGGTTTTTTGAAAGAATAATTGGTATTTACATGCCATCACATAATGCTTCCCACCCTTAAATATGAAGGCATGTTTTTTAAAAGTTATAGCTGTAGAGATTATTTTAAAAGAGGGTACGTATAAATTCCATTTAATAAAAACATTTCTGCTTTCCGCAATAGTAGTAATTATATACCATAGCTATTTACTGACTGCACCTACACAACACTAGAGATGCTCCTCATGATGCTTAAACCTCATGTAACAAATTAGTCAGTATTTTAGCAGCAGGGAACCTCACTACAAAAGACTCTACAGACACTAGAGACCTGTTTTCAGTATAAAATATATTAGAAGTCCTGACCAAACAAACCAATGTTTCCCCTAAATGCCGTATATCTGCCCCCCAAAACTTGTAAAATCTAGACAAAGACATTGACTCTCTTTTTGAGGGCTAGTTAATTCAGCAGTAAAATTCCCAACTGAGCAAGAAGAGTATGAATAAGACAGCTGTGCCACTTGTGCCCTTTCCTTCTGCAAAGATGATTATTTGGATTTTAAAAGCTTCTTCAGAAAAATGAGTAGTTACGAATCACTATGCTTGGGTGATTAAGAAGCTACTTTTCATTAAAAAAAAAAAAAGTGGTACCTCATCATCTTTTTTTCCCCCAATGGTGTTATATAAAAACATCTTTCTAAAATAAACCTGCCACCGTTAGATATCAAGCTATTCATTCAAAAATGTTTTTATTCATTAATGCTTGAAGTTGCCTTTATTTTTTTCTCAGTCTGAAAAGGGCAATCATTTTTATTACAAACTTCTTTATTAGTAGAGATGGAGTAGGAACAACCTCAATAAGCAAGTTGCCCAACAATTGTTATTAGAGGATGTTTTCAGTTGTTTATATAAGTTTCAACTTCTAAAAGACAGACTGAAGTTTTCTACTCCAAATTTCTGCTTTAACAATTTCAACCAAAACACTCCATTGCTTCTGAAGAGGCCAAGGAAGACAATACACTGCTTTATCCATAATTAAAAAAAATGGTGACCATCTTGTCAAGAGCTCTAGCACCATCTTACTTGGAAATAAGGATCTGAAATTTAGCAGGGCCCCATCTGTGAAAATCAGTTCAACTCTGACCAAGTTACGAACCTTTGAAAAATCAACTTTGCAGCAGTCAGACTACAAATAGTCACTACCAGCGGCTAAATCAGAATCAGCATTCAGACTCATCTTCAGCTTGTGCTGCTCTCTGTCTTGAATATGTATGTAGAATACGCTTCTCAGATTATTTGCTCATTTAAGAAAGACTGTAAGCTTATCAGAGTTAAAAATCACTATTCAGATCAACAGCATGATATCTTGCTTGACAAACTTGTTTAATTTGTGTGCCTAAACAGCACAGAACAGAAATACATCTGAACGAATTAATGTTTCCATATTTTTAACAGGTTGGAAAATACTGCCTATTTTGTGATTCCTATTTGAATAATAACTTTTTTCAAAAAAAATATTACTTAAAAGGCTGTAACATATCTGTGCATTTTGGTGCAAAAGAAAAATCGTACACTGACAAAAATTCTGGTTAATGTGCAAGAGCAACTTCAGGTAAAAAAGGCACTAATCCCGCCAAGAGGTATTGCACTAAAACTCTTTGGCACTCGTTTGCATTCTTCTACATACAAAGTAAGCCGATATCCTATGCTCAAGAAACGTGACCAGTTTGAGTATGGATGAATAATGACCTTCTGCAAGTTACTGTTCTTTATATTCACAAGTGCTCAAACTAACCCACAGTTCCTCCAAATGACTATTTTATTAATGTTTGATTAGCTCCCCTGCAGCTTTCTAATCCACAGTAACATCAACACGAAATTGGGGCAATCCCAAGCACAAATATAGGCTGGGTGGAGAATGGATCGAGAGCAGCTCTGAGGAGAAGGACTTGGGGGTGTTGGTCGATGAGAAGCTCAACATGACCCGGCAATGCACACCTGCAGCCCAGAAAGCCAACCGTGTCCTGGGCTACATCCAAAGCAGCGTGACCAGCAGGTCGAGGGAGGGGATTCTGCCCCCCTCCTCTGCTCTGGTGGGACCCCCCCCCTGCAGCACTGCCTTCAGCTCTGGGGTCCTCAGCACAAGAAGGACATGGACCTGTTGGAGCGAGTCCAGAGGAGGCCAAGAAGATGATCCGAGGGCTGGAACACCTCTCCTGTGAGGACAGGCTGAAAGAGTTGGGGTTGTTCAGCCTGGAGGAGAGAAGGCTCCAGGGAGACCTTAGAGCAGCCTTCCAGTACCTAAAGGGGCCGACAAGAAAGCTGGGGAGGGACTTTTTACAAGGGCAGGGAGGAACAGGACAAGGGGCAATGGCTTTAAAGTGGAAGAGGGAAGATTTAGATGAGATATCAGGAAGAAATTCTTCACGGTGAGGGTGGTGAGCCAGTGGAAGAGGTTGCCCAGAGCAGCTGTGGCTGCCCCATCCCTGGAAGTGTTGAAGGCCAGGTTAGATGGGGCTTTGGGCAACCTGGTCTGGTGGAAAGTGTCCCTGCCCATGGGGGGTTTGGGACTGGGTGGTCTTTAAGGTCCCTTCCAACTCAAACCATTTTATTATTCCACGCATTACATTTACGTGTCCATAGCGATACGGATTTCTCTACATTTAATGACTAAATTGACAGTACACAAAACTTGCTCTTCTTTCTGCAACACAACATCTGAAGTCTTCTCACTCTGTGTGACAGTAATTGTAATTTTTTCTTTATAGCCACTTTTTGCCACACATAACCAAGTCTGGGCCCTGCTGAGCTGACAGGTTATTTGTGGATGTCCACGTGAGGTAACCTGCAGAGTCCATCCTTGACTACTGTCTGACAGCCAAGGCAAAAACTGTCAACATACACCAAATGGAATAATGGGCTTGGAGTTAAAGTGTTGTGATAATGTAATGCTGGAAAAAATGGATTTCTGGAAGTAACTAATGGCATCCAGCAGCAAGGCTGGAAGAGAAAGCAAAGGTTAGAGAAGTCCTAGTGCTCAATCTTGGTTGTCAATCAAGTAAGCAGCAAGTAGGCAGTAGGTGTAGCAGATGCAAATATCAGTGTTTTTCAGACCATTGTCCTTGCTACTTTTGTCTCTGACTCTAAGAAAAAGGAGTTTTACTTCAGAGAGACCTGCTGCCTCTAAGACCCGCAGGATTTGTTCCCTTTTTTATCTTTACACAGGTGGAGTTGCTCTAAAGAAACAGGCTGGGAAGAGATTAAAGGTGTCTGCAGTGTTAAGGAGCTGCCGTGTGCTGAACACAAGCAGCCTGCAGAGATTCTCGAAATTTCCCAAACTTGTGAACCAAGGTTAGCAGCTACATATGTAAAAGTAGAAGGATCAGTAACTTCCAAGTCAGGCTGAAAACTGAGCACCCAACTCCAAGTCTATGGCAGCAGACACTTCTGGACATGAATTCAACAGGACTTAACTTCTGAACAACAAAAGTGTGACAGAAGTAAATTGCTTCCACTTCTTATAGGAGGGAAAAATCAGATTTGATTAAAGGGCAGGATGTGTGAAGCTTTCTGAATAGCTTCTACTGAACCTTTTCATAAACCTTCTGCCTTTCATAAACCTTCTGTGTTTCACAACAAGAAAACACAGCTGTAAAAGGAAAGAAAATGTATTAATTCCTGTATTTCAGAGGAGGCTATGCCGTCTAGCTTCAGTTTCACAATCTTTCATCTTACTTGTGTATAGATTATACAGAGGATTAATTCAGATTCATAAAACAGATTAATAAAATGGTATTTAAAAACTCTCTCATGTTCTCTGCACCCTGCAAAGTCCCTATCACGTATCATGCAAATGGCTGTCCCGATGGCTGACCCTGCCCGTGTGATGGCGAAATCCTGCAGATTTCCCACAGAACTCTGCAAAAGACAAACTTTAAAAACTCAGTTCCTCAATCTTCCTCTTCCCAACTCGCTTTTTTTCCCAGTCAACAAACACAAAGAACAACAACTTGCTAGTTTTGGCAAATAAACTCAGAGGTGCATTTTACAGTGTGTGCAACACAGAATTAAAGTGAAACAGAAGAGGAAGGATGTCAGAGAGAGAAGATCTGGTAACGGTTAAACTAAAGGGGGGGGGGGAAGCACCTATTTTTTAAATTATTTCTCTTGGGGAATACCAACATACATATTTTCAGCTAATTTTAACCCAAAAGACAAACTCAACAACCACTGAAAGCATTTCTACTTTCTATTTGTCTGCAGCAAGTAGACTTATAAACCTAACAGGTCCAAAGCCCATATGAGGTGTTCAAACAACTTTTCACAATGCACCATGAGGCCTCACAGCCTTTTCTTATCGATTTTGCTCTAGTAGAGCACAACAAGATTGCCTTTCAGACAGCTGGCCAAGCTGATCACTCAGTTTTCCTGCAACACAATGCCAGCAAAAAGCCGAAACATCAGTCTGAATTAATTTGCTTTAATACAAATTCTTACTGACTACTATTATATTTTTCCTCAATTTTTTGGGGGGAGAAGCAGCAGTTTTACAATAATATAAATATTTAAATTAGGATAGATGAACAGAGCAAGCAATTAGCATATCGCTTTCTCTATAGCTGGTATTGTTAACAAGTCATAATGCAGATAAAGAGCAAGGCCAGTCAACAGTCAAATACTCTACTGTGGCTTCAGTTGGATACAAAAAATAAAATTCAGTCAAATCAATGTTTTCAAAAGCTGTGCCTGAGTACCTTCAATAAGTCCATGAGATATAACACCTCACTCAGAATTTTCTTACAAAATCTATACAACCCCAGAAGCTCAAAATATTCATGCACAATCTCAGATGGTGAGAAGTTTTGATCTCAGAAATATTTTTATACAGTTCTGCACCTGCTTATGTGATTTCAATGTTGATTTGTATGTGTATGATCGATTAAGGTGGCAGAAGATATAATTTCACTGTTTGCACTCATTAATTATACTGATTATACATTGATTTGTAAAAAATGGTTATCAAAAATATTAAAATCAACCCAAAATCTGAAGTCAAGACTACATTAATTAATTCAATGGAATAAAAAAAGTCAGAGTTCTCAAAAGCAAAACTGAAAACTATGCGATTTTAAAATCTTAGACTTTTTTTTTTTTTAAACCACCATTGGATGGAGACTTTGGTAGTTTCCAAAATAATCAAAGCTGAGACTTTGATATGGCATTTCCTTACGTTCAAGCTTTGAAAACATAGGAGGTGCAATTTTGAGACTTTCAGCACCAGCTGAAAAGTTGTCTCTTGCAATTAGATTTTCATTTATTCAGGGACTACCAATACCAAAACCCTAGGAAAATCTGCAGTGAGACTTGAAAATAAACAGAAAAGGAAGCACATACAGTATTCAAGTTGATCACAATATATGTAACGAGAACAGTTTAAAATTTGTATTAAGTCCACTCCACTCAAAACTTAACATAAAGTACATGTACATAGGTGAAACTTTCACTGTACTTAGCCAAAAGTATAAGTAGTAAGATATTTGAAGAACTAAATAGACACCATGTATTAATGAGAACATCTCTAGCAAGAAAGTTTCTTTTACACTGCGCTGTGCAGATGTACAATGCACTTTATTCAATGACTGTTTCCCTAACAATCACCTTTCATATTTGACTGCTATTAACCTTTTAGAGAAACTGTAACAAGTTAAATGCCTTTTATTAACAGTTAACTTGATTAAACTTGCCAGACAACCCGAGTCAAAATGGTATGTTCCAAATGGCAGAGAATAATCCAATCTTTAAAAGGAGCTTAAAAGGAGTCTTCAAATGCAACACGTGTCTTCTGTTTAATATTACCTTTACTGAAGAAAATCAAAAAAGAAATTAGCATTTCAAAATTTGTCCTAATCCAAATTAAAACGTAGCCTTCAATATTTTATTGCATATTTTCATCTACTGACTCAAACTGGTATTTTGTGAACAGGACACTTGGAAAAGTAATGCAAATGTCTTTGCACAATAAAGAATGAGTTTTTTGATTGTCTATTTGGATTTGAACAGGCCCTAGCACTCTTTTTATCTACATGAGCAGAGGAAAGAGAGTAGTCCTTCCCAACCAGGATCTTCACTAATTTATATGCACAGTCTTTTCCACAACACATTGTCATATCATTGCTCTGCATCGATTGCCCAAATGAAACATTTTTTCCATTTTATTTTATATCACTGAACTGAAATCAAAACTGGTGTTCTGCTAACCTAAATTCCAAGAGTTAAGAGATCTGTTTCTCTTCTTGGCCAAATCTTGACATGTGCTATGTAAATAAATAAACAAATTTCAATAATGCACACAAATCAGCTTTTTGCCTAGGTATTTGGATGATAATATTTGAAGAAAGTCTGCTAAGCCCTCGTATTTACAGAGGGAATCACTCTGTCTCAAGACTGACTCTGCTACTAGTTTTTCCTCTGATTTAATGCAAAGATAAAAGTTGAAGCTTTCTTTAGTTCTCAGAGGCTGTTAATTATGTAATGTGAGGTTTTAGTGAAAAAGATACACTGACCTAGATACAAATATTTTAATATTTATGCACAGCAGTCTGTTTAGGCATCAAAGAAAGAAAAATCAGACAGCAGGTACTTAGACAGTTAATGGTTTGTCTTTAGCTAGCATTTCTGGGATTGTCTTTCCATTATAGCAGTTCTCTGTAAGTATTACACACTCTTTACATAGCCTTGGAACCATTATATTACTTGGATTCTACTACCGGCAGATTCTGAAAGGGAAAAGCTCAATAAAAATAAAATTAAAAAAGAAAACTCCAACATTTAATAAAAAACCCCAGAATTTTATTTTATTCACTACTTAGACGGCTTTTCAGTTCATATTGGTTTTGATACACTGTCACAAGCTTGTCCATAAATGCTATGATTCTGGTACTCTTCTGACTTTCTCCGCAGGGAAGAGAATCGAGTAAAGACATCAATTTGACGAATTTTATAAACATGGATGTCTACATACACTGACTGGAATATTGACCAAGAACAGGTTCACTACATTCATGCCCTTTTCTGCAACAACAGGCTCTTCAATCTTGCTTAGTTTCCTTGAACATTCACTTCAAATTGTTTTTGTAGCAGAGGCTCTATTCTACAAAGCTGAGCCCCAAAATTGCAAACCATGCCTCCTCCAATAATGTTTTGGGTTTAGCTGTAGCCCCAGTTGTCTTCATAACCCAACTACAACTCCCTTGTCACACAAATGCTTGCCCCTACTCAAAGAGATATAAAAGCGGAAAATTTAAGTATCCCTCTAGTTGTATGTATCTTACGGCCACTATGGACAGTGAAAACAGTATACATGTAACCCTTTGCACTATTCTTGTTTGTCTGTTGTCAAAGAGTGGTTCATATCCCACAGCACTTATTCTGACGCACACTTAAAAGTAATACGGCTATTGCTTTCATGAGCACTATATTCATGCACTTTCCACTAGGTAAAACATCAAGATTTAAAAACTAGAACTAAAACCAATTCAATTAGTTTATCCTATTTGTACCTCTATTGCATCCAGCATTTGTTCAAAAAAAAGGTCCAAGAAGAGTCTGTTTAAGTTCAGTGCAAGCCAAGAGCCTTGGCTTTCCCAAGAAAACAATGGGTAGAGATGCAATAAAGCCTGCATAAAACAAGATAGATTGTTCTTTTTAAAGCTTAAAAGCATTTACAGACAACTGAAAGAAACTGAGGCTAGGAAAATGATAGAACATCTAGTTTACAGAAGCCATTCCACTTCTATAAATCAGTTCTATAAGAAAAACTAAAAGAAGTAATTTAAGTCATACTTTATTCTAAATTGCTCACTTTACAAACTACTGTTTTACATCTTTTTTGGCATTTTGACCATTCTCATAAAATGAGGCTGTTCTTCAAACAATAAAATATGTATTTATACGTATATGTAATTCCTGTTTCATGCCCCAAATTCTAAAGGAAATACCTTCCTATTTTCTGTCTGGATTACACAATCATCTTGTGTGCTACAGACGTAAGAAACACGCTGTTAGACCAGATAAAAGGTCCATACAGTCCAGAATTGTGGGTGTGACAGTGAAGCAGAGGCGGCTATTCAGGTAAAATGCTGAAGCTTGGTTGTTCTCCAAAGTGCATTACTCTAATGATAGTTTAGAGCCTGAGGAAGTGTGAGGGATGTTGTAAGGTACATCCAGGCCTAGTCCTGTTAGCATCAATTTAGGGGCCTGTTCTCCAGGAACTTGTCCAAACCTTTCTGAACCTCCTGCTGCGGCCTGCCTTCATCACTCCCCATGACAAAATGTTCTGGAAGTTCTCCAAAAGCCACATAAGGAAGCGTTGCATCCATTTGCAATCTCCTACAAACTTCCTTGAGTGTCCCAGTTTCTAGTGGTGTGGCACTTGGTGAGTGAAAGTACACATTCACCTTTGCCACTACTCTCATAACTTTGTAAACCTCAACCATACTCCTCCTTGTCAACCTTCTCACGTCCAGACTGAAGAGCTTCAGCCCTCTCAGTCTTTCCTTGAAAGGCAGCTGTTCCATGATTTTCAACGCCACCCTCTTGTCCTCATTGACCTCCCCTGTATCCCTGAGATGGGGAAACCAAAGCTGCATACAATACTCAATGTACGGGCATAAGAAGGTTATATACAGCAGGAAAACAACGTTACTATTGCACAAAGAACTAATGATTTCACCACAGTGTCTTTCTTGAGCTGTAACTGCCTTTACTCAGTTTAGCATCCTGTGGGCATGCACTAGTTTATTTCTCCTCTGATGTGTTACCTTACATTTAGCTACATTAGAGCTTTTCGGTCACACTCTTGCCTATGCAGTTTTGTGAGGTCCTTCTGGAGTTCCCTGCAACTAAAGCAACACTAGAGCACCCAAAAAACAGTTTAGTATCACCTTTAAACTCAGGAGATTTCTCTGACACTGCAGTCTCCAAGACATTCGTGAAGTTGTTGAATAAAGACGCAACACTCCTCCTAAATAGAGTGAATCAGATAGAAGCCATGCTAAAACTCTTTAGGAACCAATCAAAAGGAAAACAAAAGAAACCTTCCACCCAAACCTCCTTGTAAAATATCAAGATTGTACTATAAAAATACCACCATCAGGACTTGGATAGTTATCACTGAACTTGTCATTCAGAAAAAAGTGTCATGGGCTGATGACAAGTCAGTCCACTGGCAGTTTAAGAACAGCACTGTTTTTAAATCAAGTATCAACATTAAACTCCAGAATGAGATATTATTGGAGTCACATTAGGATCCACATTAGTGGCTCAGTAGTGGATTACAGAAGAGAGAAAAAACAAAGTTTGCACAGGTCAAAAGTGTCACTACAAGCAATGGAATTTTCTGCCTCGTTCTCTTGGCATTTGTGATGATTGCACAGATCAATAGGCAAAACCCAGGTTTGCCCTTCTTGCTGGCTGAGATTAAAGTATTCGACCACTTCTGCTGGACAGGGTGAAAACCTGAGGGAAGCATGTTGTGCTGAGACAGAAGAAAGAATAATGGCAGGCTCTTACTATTTACAGATGTAATCACTCTAAATATTAAGAATATGTCCCACAGATAAATCAAGGACATGGATGCAAATGTTCTTATTTTATCTAACTGTATCTCGGTTTTCACATCCACACATTGGAGTTCAGGGATGCTGTCAAGACAGAGTCTACACACTCACAGTGCTGTCTTCCATGCTGTAGAAGTCAAACTCTTCAGTTGTTAACTATGAAAATGCCTTCCACCCCAACTTTGCCACCACAAAATTATGAGCATGCACACACAAAATAGTTTAACTTTGTTTTTTCCACTCAAGTCTTTGTCTTGTTATTTGTAAGGGTGTCCTTCCTACAGCTGGGTACTGCAAAAAGCTTCAGAGCGACGCGTAGAGCCTACTTTACCATCCAAATAAAGTATCTTTTAAGTCAGAAATGTAGGATCCCTAAGCAATCTATGGAGAGACAGAGATGCCTCCAGGGAGTTATTAAAAGCACTTAAGCAGTTCTCTACACGCCCACCATAAATACTGTGGAGGTCCCAACTGCACTGGTAATCTCTGGTGAGTAAGATGATCAAAGAAATGGGTGTTCTTATTCTCTCTCTCACCTTCCCCCGGACCCTGCTGAAATAGATATTGGCTGTCTCCTTCAATACAAGTTGCTTTCAGGTTCTGCCCAGGGAATACCCTCCCACATCCACCCTAACCAGGAAGCGATGGGCCTTAAATGAGCTATGACTCATGTCCTGATCCTCCTCAGAAAAAGTCTTCCACCCTCCTCCTCTCCCGCCCCCTACCCAGAGATTACCATATTCAAGACAACCCAAAGATTATCACGCAAACCTTGCTGGTATATGCATATTTATGTCCTAAATGGGCTCACAGTGTTTTATATTATCCTGAAGTTATCCTTGCTTCAGAAGGAAAACCCCTCTCCTTTTGCTTACCCTCCTCATTCTCCAAAAATATCATGCAGAATGTTTTCTTGCCTTATTAATCACTGATAAGATTTTCTTTGGAGTGTTGAAACCAAAGGGAATATACGTAATTAGGGCAATAAATGTTAATGAGCATTGCATTAAGCAAGCAAAAGCACCTTGAATGACATGCCAATATTTTTTCCCAAATAATTACATGGGGCTGACTTAACTAGCCAGAAAACTTAAAATTTAGGCTAACAATTCACAACTGAAGCACAGATTTATCACAGACTTTCAAAAAACTATATATGAGTTTGCTTCCAAAATGCACCATGAAAAAAAAACAAACACAACAGACCACAACACTCAGCCACATATAAACAGTTCTTATTTCAAATAGGCAAGATATTTCTATTTAGTTGAAAGTCTGCATTTGTACTTAAACATACACAATATCTGAGGATATTACTAATCTTTTAAAAAAAAAAACAGCTAATAATTTCTACAAGAAAAAAACTATTTAAGAAAATCAGTGAACAGAAAGAAAAATTGCTCAAGTTTTTTGTAAATACAATGTGGAGAAGCTAGAAGATGACAGAATGGAAACCCATTTTCTCCTTTTCTGTTAAATTCTGTAGCATCAGCTGCAGAATGTCTGCCACATTGTTCTAGAAGTCTGTGGTATTAGTGACGTGTACATATCTATCCATTAAAATAAAAACCCCAAATAGTTGAGTAAGGATGAAAAAATATATTTAATCCAGAGCTTAACATATAAGAAGGCAAAAGCTTCATCTACAGATTTGTGTTGCACCATGAAAAACTGACTTCCATATCTATGAAGGTTCTCACATTTGGAGTGAGGTCAAAAAGAAAACAGATTATAGATCTTCTGTCTATATCTTGTTTACTTAATGATCAGGAAAAAAGACCTTAACCAGGAAGATGAAAAAATACAGCTTAAGAGCATGTAGCTAGTATATCCCTAACATGGGGAACTTCTTTATTTTGGTGATGCAAGACAAGAGCCAATATCTGTTTTCCATGACAATCAACTGTTACTCTTCTGAAAGAGTAATGTAATCAGAAATTTCCCACGTTTACAAACAACTTCAGTGGTAACATATAGCTTAGAACACAGGTCAGAGAGCACCTCGTATATCAATTATCCCAAAGAAGGACCAAACCTATTTAGCCCAGCCTAGAAACATATTTCTCCAACTTACTTGAAAACACCTCCAGTAACATAGACTCCATATTGTCTCTAAGCCAACGCTAGTTAAATGCCAGTCCAGTATTTAAGAAGCTTCATACCGAGTTCCACTGACCAGGAAGGAAGGGTCTACTTGATAGTACTCTCTAGGTTCCACTGTTTAGCTAGATCCCAACTGACTGTAATAAGGCTTTGACACCTAGCAAAAACATGAACAGTAATATTTAGGTGTTTGCATCAAGAACTGCATACCCCTGTTAGCACCTCCTATCAACATTCTCTTCACTTTTGATCTAAGTACAAGACACAGCACTACAGAAACATGGGTTAGACAGACAATTTTGAGGTTATCAAGTCCAGCCTCCCACTTGGCAACAGTCGATGAGTCAGCTGTGGCTATATCAAGCCAAACTCTGAAAATCTCCAAGATGGAGATTCCACAACTTCTCTGGCTGACCTGTTCCTTTGCTCCACTACCTTCATACTTAAGTTTTCCTTTAATGATCATTCTGAATATCTGAAGTCACAGCTTGTAACAGTTAACTCTTGTTATACCATCTGCTACTACACAGTAACAGTGCTGTCATCTTTGTCTTTGAAACTTCCCTCCAAGCTCCTTGTGGTAGACTGCTATTAGAGCACCCATTAGACTCCTCTTTGTCAGGTTACACAAGTCTCTCTTCCTCAACACTGCCAGGCAGAGAGGAAGAAAAAAATCCTTCCATCTCCTACTTACGCTGCTTCTAATGTAGTCCAGCATTCTCTCATCTATAATGAAAGGACATTGGTGGCTCTTACTCAACCTGGCATCATTCCTGCAAACCACACACACCTGCCCCTCACCTCATCCTTTTCAGCAGAGCTGCAACTCAACCACTTGGTTCCTAGTCCATAATCACGCTCAGGGTTACCTCGTGCAAGGTACAAAACTTTCCACTTACCCTTGATGAATTTCACAGGGTTTCTGTTAGCTTAACACTCAAGATTACCCTTAACCATTCAGCATGTTAGCTGTACCACCCTCCCCTTCAGTTTCATTCTGTCCACAAATTTGCTGAAGAAAGATTTTGTCTCATTATCCAAGTCGTCAATAAAATTACTGAACAATACTGAACTCTGGAGGACTGTGTTCCCAGCTACCACCTGGACTTTTAAATCACTGCCTACCACCCTTTCAGCACTGTGACCTAGCCAATTTTCAAGCCCTCTAACAGTCAACTTGTTCAGGTCATACTTCCTCAACTTACAAATGTGAATGGGGTGGAAGACGATGTCAAAAGTCTTACTGAAGTCAAAGTATGTTACCATTAACTGCTCTTCTCATTCACATAGTCATTTCACGAGAGAAAGCAGTCAGGTTGGTCAGGCACAATTTGTTCTTGGTGTCCATGTTAACTAACAGCAATTACCTTTATACATGTGAAAATGGATTGCAAGAGGTTGTGCTCAGCAGGGACTAAGGTAATACCTATAATTCTCAAATTTTCTGTACAACAGGATGGTTTGTTCCTGAGCTCTTGGTATGCTTTCTTAAGAAATGAGTGAACTCCTGAACTCTCCTTTTCCCCACACCGCAGTTTCTTAAGGGTCTTTTAATTCATTACATTAGAAGTTCACAGCTTACCTTCTCAGCCTTCCTCCAACTTCTGAACTGTCTACTGGTGATTTCTGCAGCCCAGCTGCGACCTGTGGTCACGTTCACTGCCAACTCTTCCCTGTTTGTGAGCAGCAGGTCAAATACAGCACTAATCTCAACTGCACCTTTTGCATTTGTGTTCAGAAATTGTCACCACCACAGTCTAGAAACTTCCTCAATTGCTTGCACAACACCGCGTGAACCTCCCAGCAAACTGGTGACAGGTGTCTGAAATCCACCATGAGGATCAATACCTACCATTAAGAGAGTTCTTAATTGTTAATAGCCTTATCCTTTTGGTCAGGTGGTCTGTAACTGACCTCTACCACAACACCACCAGTATTACTTTCCCTTCTGACCTTGACCCAGAGACTGGACTTCTCTTTCATTGCCCAAATAGTGTAGACACTATCATGTAGGCATTAGTGTAGACACATTTGTGAACACTCTCCTTTCTGAGTGGGAACGTTATCGTGTCTCTTGTAGCCTTCTACCATATGCCTCTTCTCCACATGCACTGCCTTCTCATTTAACCTTACGATTAGCTCCCTATCTTCTAACAAACTTACTTGAAAATCCTCCACATTAGGTTAGCAATCCTGTCCACAAACATGTCCATGCTTTCCTGTCAAGTTTATTCCATCACTTCTTACTAGCAGTTCTCTCAAAACAAAGTGCTACAACCAAAGGTCAAAGCCTCACTGATTACATCAATTATGCAGGTTGGATGTGTCACCCTGGGCCATCTTCGCTCTCAGAGCCTTACAGTCACCTTTGATCTCCTCAAGGTCACGTCACTGGTGCTCACACAGATCAACAGCAAGGGGCAATAGCTGGAACGCTAGATGAGCCTCAGGAATACCTCTGCAACATCTCAGGTCCAGGCTAGAAGCAAATAAAAAGGTCTGGACAGC
Source organism: Cariama cristata (assembly GCF_000690535.1). Taxonomy (NCBI): domain Eukaryota; kingdom Metazoa; phylum Chordata; class Aves; order Cariamiformes; family Cariamidae; genus Cariama; species Cariama cristata. The sequence continues at coordinate 56,147 of NW_009615686.1, read as the reverse complement.
CCATGGGTGCCTTTGTCCTGGACAGGTTGGAGTCACCGAACTCTTAACACTTGTTCCTTTGCCTTTTTGCTGGGGACCAGTCCCATGAGTTGAGATGTCCAACATGCATTCAACCTGTAACAGGACTCCCTCATCCTCCTCTGCTGCAAGAGTCGTGAACCAGTTTTCTAGATCAACAATTGCAGAGACAGGGAGTCATTTTCCCGCTGCTAGAAGTTATAAGCTTCCAGCTTGTATCCTCCTGGAAACATGGGAACAGGAGGATACTATTAACGTCAAACAGGTAGGAAAACATCAGTTACAGAAAGTCTGCTATCCACCTGTACAACACAATAGCTGCTACAGTATGGTAAAACTGGAATACTGGTCAGATAAGTTTCCCTAAGGAGGGACAGGTGTTTCAGGTACGATCCTGCTGTCCCTAGCCTCCTGAGGAAATACACGGTACAGGGAGAAGGCTGTGCCAGGTTGATTGGAGCACGATTTTACAGTGCTCCTAGGAATAAAACAAAGCTACTCCAGAAATTGCGTTTACCTTTGGAGGCTCTCTTGGGCATGGCTCAGTATTATAGTCCCTCATTTACAGGCAGTCCTAGTGCTCCCACATCAGAAAATCTTGGCACTGCATGATCAGTTAGGAAAACAGTTCATTCAGAGACAACAGAGGGATTGACTCTTCCCTTCCCTCATTTGCAAAGGGCTATTTCTTCTGCCATAGCCCCAGAGTGCTTACCATACAACAGCTCCTTCCAACAGCACCTAGAAGTCAACGTTTCTGCTAAACAAGTAGCCTCAATTTTATTGCAGATTTTTCCTGTTCACAGCTAAAATGCCTGGAGGTCAATTTATTTATCTGTTATCTCAAGAAACAGATTCTCATAGAGGACACAAAGTACAGACAAATCCTATTTTTACTCTCCTCTTACTCTTCCCCTTCCCAGTAGGCTGTAAACTTGGAGACTGAGGGTTGCAATTATTTTTTTCTTCTCTCTACTCATGTTACTGACCCAAAAAAGAGTTATTTCAGTTGGCCTGAGAATTTTTCATGCCTGTAGCAGAAAACTAAAATGAAGACCTATAGAAACAGGCACTTGCTTGTAAACATGTCAGAAATTTGGAATGATGAACATTTAATCAGAAAGCAGACAGCCTCACCACTGACACCAGACTGAATCTGGATCTTATGAACAACTATCTTTGAGTCTTGTAATATAAAATATGGGAATAATTGACAAACCAAGGAGCATCTCCCTATACGATGGCTCTTCTGTTGAGAATCAATCCTCTTTCAGGGTGAGAGGGTGTCTGGGGTGGACAGCCTGGAAGATTAGAGATTGAGAGATTAGATCCTAGAGATTAGGACAGCCTCAGCAGAGGAGACGGCTGGAAAGGTGACCTGAGAGTTCTCTCATTTTTAGGACAGCCACAAAAACCACCTTCCTAGAGGATAAAAAACAAACACACAAATTATAGCATATTCAAAGAGAACTGCAGAACTCTCAGCCATTTTACATACACAATTACTCTTGCATAGGACAGTGTATCCTCTATTATGGCTGTGCTTTGATATTTCTGTTTAATATATGTATTTACCATACACATTAATAATTTCATTTCCAAATTTACCCCCATCTTTCCCCTTGGAGTGACTGGGGCGTGGGAACCCATACGAACCTTGTCGAGGCAGCCAATTGCAAAGAAAGGAGACATTAATAAACTTAATCATCAGTCTGGAAACATGGCTACAAATATTATTTGCTTTGTATTTATTTACCTGAAGACACAGAATCTCTCCTTAAAAACAAAAAAAAAAATTAGAAAAAAATTAATACAACAGCCTTTGGGAGAAAAGATTTATTTTTATTGCTTAATACCAAAGCAGAGGAACTTTATCCTCAGCTGGTAATACTAAACTTGGTGAATCAAATGCACTGGTGATGTTAATATAAGTGAAAGTTGAATGCTGGATATATTTGGCTTTGAGTGTTGGGGCAGCTTAATTCCCTTGGATCTGGAACTCAAGAGAATGTCAAAACAGCATTACTTACTTCATGAAAGCTCCAAAAGAATATTTTAGGGGAAGAAATACAGGGAAAGGTAAAAAAATAGAAGCAGCTTAAAAGGACCTGTTTTAACAAAGCCAAAAGCAACTTCCTTATTTTTTTATGCTACAATATCCATTCTCCTGCTGTTTTCCTGCACTCACCGAATGCCAAAGACAGTCTCAGAAAACAAAACAGCTTGAAAGATCTGCAGCCAAAATCCCAATGCTGATGACTTCAATCCTCAGAGGAGGCACAAGGCAGAGCAGGGGAGATGGGTAATTCTCAGCTTCTCTCTGCTGATTCTCAGTCAAGCCTGGCTTACCTCTTGTGACAAGAAAGGTGATACACAGGAGAACAAGCTTAGAAGGATGCTAACTTAAAACCCACAAGTAAATCCACTGGTCTATGAGTGCTGGTAGTCACTCGCTACTACGTACCATATGTTTCCAACTCCTTTGCAAAACAAAACGCAAGAACAGAAGCCACATATGCACAGAGAGAGCACTATGATAGAAAAATCCAGATGTAAATTTTGACTTGAAAGTGATTAAAAGTGAAAAACTATCCCTCAAGGATTTTTCTTAATGCTTACACTGAACAAGTAAACCTTTGAATATTTTCATGGTTTTCAGGTGTCCCACTCAAGCTTTCCTTTTAAATGTAGATGTCAAAGCCAATTTTTCTAACCCAATAGCCGAATGTAAGAAGAATACCGCAATACCTCAAGTACTGAAAATGCATTACTGTTGCCAACACGCCATTTCTCTCTGGTATTTTCTCAGTAATCTTTCAACTACAAACAAAAATATTTCAAAGTACTTCTCCATTATGTAACTTGCAAGGCTTTTGAACATTGTTCAGAGTCAGATATTTAAACATGCTAAAAAAGTAACTTTCTTCTCTGAGGATGCTTTAATATTCTTTCCATCATTCTTCTATCATTAGAGTAAATGAGAACAAATCAAGACCCTTTGGGGCAATCAGAGACTTTTTTCCAAAGTAAACTCTGCTGTTATAGGAAAAAACACTTGTTTACAGGAGCTAAAACATTTTTTTCCCCTCCTATTTAAATATCATCAGTGTCTGTTAACAGAACTGAATCACTTGGGGGTTCCAAGACTTCCTTTTTGATCAGAACTCACGCTATTAAGCTGAAACTCCAAACTGGTCTGACATACACTATTCAGCTTATTTCTGGATTTCTCAGTCTCTTTACAGAAGTAATCTTAGGAGGAATATTTGAGGCTGCAGCACTATTATCCAAAGCACTGAAACTTTTGTCTTGAGCAAGACCTCTCCAGACCTCTCAAATGGAGGTAAAAGACAGATGAAGCACCTCAGCAAAAAAACATTTATAAAAAGGTAACTGTTGAAATAACTTCATATTAAACTCCTATGTGCATGTAATCTTCTCATGAAGAAGAGACAACATCTAAAATCCTGTGAGAAATGACAATTTATTTCTCCACAGAATATATTTAGTTTGAATTATTCTGCTTTTGCTCAAGGACAGTGGCAGATCTTTTTACCCCTTAAAGAACAGGGGGAGGGGGGGAAAAATCAATCCGAAAGCAGATTTCTTTGTGAGGAGAAGCACATGGGAGAAGATATAGTCTTGTATTTACAGGTACTAGAAACCAATAGAGTTGGTGTGTGAGTGAGCCTGAACATTTGAATGTTTCTGTTATCAAAGGCATGAAACTCTTTACAGGTTGACAGACACATATGACAATTTTAAAGCACTGACCTGTTCTGCAAGGAAGCATACCGTTACTGCATCATGACTGCGTGCAGAAGCTTTCTAGACTCACATTTATCATATAAAAATGTGGCCAACACCTGAATACTAACTATAACTCCATAGCCTCCTACAGTCCCACAAAATTATTGCTTTTCTTCTCCCAGGAGATCTCTCATACCACTGCAGCCCTTTCTGCCCCCCTGAGAGCCCAGGCAGCTTCTCCCCTCACTCCTGCCATCTACTCGGCACTCCCTGTAAATTGACTTTTATCTAGAGAGTAAATAAACCTTGCCCCGTGCTGGGGGCACGCGTTGGGTACCCACCAGTAACCTCATACCAAGTAAGGCCTGAACACAGCAGATCTTCCATATAAAGCAGATGATCAGCACGAGGTTTGGGTTTGGGTTTTTTTCCTCTCCTTTTTTTTAAAAACAGGGGAGCAGGAATATCTTGGGCCAGGTAAAAGCACATTTTCAGCCTAGAGGGATGTTTAAGACATCAGTGGATGTCTTGTCCAACACCTGATGCTACCTCAAAAATACAGCAACGGACCTTGCTAACATTTTTCAGAGGTTATTGTGTTGTATCAGGTGTCAATTATCATGAAACAAGTAGTGAGAGTCATTGGTGATTATTGGAAAGATACTGGCTTAGCTGAAGTCCTGGTCACATTATAACATCTCACAGAGCCAGTATCTTTTCTTTTGCCTAAAAAGACTCAGATATACATATTGCATAACAGTACATTTTCCATAATGCAGCCCAAACTAATTTCTTTCCAGTGTCTTTCCTCGACTTAAAGAATTAACGAATCTGTTTAAGTTTTGGTCTACATACTAAAGGGAATCTTAACAGTTCTTTAATTACTTCAAGAAGAAGATTATCAACTCTACACTGAAACTTCCTGTACAAAGATATGATTATTCTTTGTGCTTCATGAAGTTGGACTTGTCCCTAAAACTTATACAGGGCACGAAAGTTTCTAAGAAAAATATCCAGAAGTATGAGAAGTTCTGTGATCCGTGACATAACTGTACTACTTTTCATGATTTTACTGAGGAAAGGATCAGAGCTACAAACTTTCAAAAGTTATTAAGGCCTTGCTGCAAATTAGATTGCCCTTAATTTGACTTATTTCCAAAACTGCATAATTAACCAGACTTCAGTGGAATGCCGGGTCAAAGAGTCCAATTGTATCAAGCACCATAGGCAGACTTCAGATCAGGAGAAATTCTTCACAGAAAATATTGTCATAATTAAAAATACAAAAATTTATTATGGAAGATACAATATAGTCAATCATTCTCAGTATTAGACACTTATACAAAGGGTTACATCTTGTAAAAGCTAAAGATAATAAAGGATGTGAACCAGATGCAATACAAGGTTTTTAAACAGAAAATTGTATCTTGTAGCAAAGTACCATCTAAAGCTATTTCCAGAAGAATTAGTTTGTGGTTGACTCCCAAAAAGTCAACAGTAGAAGACTTAGCAAATAATTCCTCTTAAAAACTGTTACATTATTGTCAAAATTATTTATTACTTGTCAGAAAAGAGAATGTGACTTGCAAGAATTATTTCATTATGAAAATCAGTGCTGTTCTCTCCTCCCTGCACTCCAGACAAGGGGTTTAGATTAACCCAAAAAGGACAACTTTATAAAGGTAATTTCAAAATAAAATAAACTGTGTGGCATTATGATTTACCTGGTACAGAAACAATGGTACTGGTGAAGTGGTGTAATAATAGTGGTACATGACTACACATTAGTTTGAGTTTGACTTTCAGTTTGACTTTCTGCATCAAAGTTATCCTCTACATCAGTGAATCATTTTAAAAAAAAAAAAAAAGAAAAAATCCCTATATCATGTTTGATCTCTATAAATCAAAGAAAACATAACAACACACTGTGGCCAGGCATCTCAAAAGCAAGTCAAGGAGCTCATTAAGTCCCAGCTAACTGGCAATCATTCCTTTATCATAAAACACAGCTCAAGGTAACACAATGTAAATAAAAAACAGGTGAAAGTGTTAGCACTTAAAAAATTGAATCTTTTAATCACAAAGAGAAATAGGTGGTTGGCAGCAGTTGCTGGCCTTGCTCTAAATTGTAAAGTTGAAAATGAGATCATGAAAGAAGTCTTCAACATCTTAATGTGAATGTCCTGTTAATGTTCACTACCTAAGGAGAGGCTTAGGCCTATTAGTGTATGTACCAAGGGTTTAAGAGTTGAAGGGAATGCTCCATTTAGAACAGGCTGGGGAGCAAAAGCTGCTGAAAACCAATAAAAAGTTTCCAAATGCTGAGAAAGTCACAAGGAGGTGGTTGGCAGACAATACCTCCTACTGTTACAAATAGCATCCTTGACTCCTTAGCAGCCCTGTAGGTACAGGATAATTTACTCTTATCATCCGCATTGTAAGACATTTTTCCATTTCCTATTTCCAAAGGCCTGGAAGGAACAAAAAAAAGGGGGGGAAGAAAAAAAGTTTTCTGCACAAATTGCAACTGTACAGGTTTGCTGTTAAGGGTAGCTGTTTCTCAGAGCTGCAAAATATAGAGAATTTCATATATCTGATTCTCTGCTAGAAGCACGGGCTAGAAGCCAACTCATCAAAACCTCTATCAAAAATATAATTTTAATATCTGTTTGGACTTTCACTTATCTCACTGCTCCCAGACACTATTGATTATCATTATCTACAAGTCTCTAGTATTCTAAACAGCAGCGGTAAAGGGAAATGAAAGTGAGCATTTTCATACAAAGACAGATAGAGGCTTCTAGGGCAGAATGAAAACTGCACATGCTGACTGAAATCCAAGTCTAACTTCATCTCATCTTCTATAAATACACTGTCAATAGAAAGCAGTAAGATACAGCCTAAACTAAAATATTTATTAAAATTATAATGAGAAATAAGGGATTTCGCCAAAGAAGAAAAGGCATTACACTATCAGAGACCAGTTCCTGTCTGCAATATGCTTCCCAGGAAGACTATGATTGTTGGGTTTTTCTCTGCAACAGATTTCTCCTCATACCTTTGGTGTATTATGTGCTTGACTGGACCACAGGAACAGGATATGAAATGTATGGTTGGTAGCAACTCTGTTGGAGTACATAATGAAAGATTTTGCTTTAGCAAAGTAATCTCACCCTTGCCTTGGAAAACTAAAATCTTCAGAAAGTTAGAACCCCAAACAAGAAGGGTATAGCCTTGAAGCCTTTCCCTCTCCATTCCTCTCAGCTTTAAATACGTAGGTGCTCCTGTATCTAGTCCCAAAGAGGTAAGTCTCCCTTTCTTCCTGTCCTCCAATACTTACATGAACCTAGGGTAAACAACATGTACTTTGGAGACTGGCACAGGAGATTTTACAACCTTCTGTGCTCAAAACCAGGAAGAGTAAGAGAAGAGTCTTCTCTTAATCCCATTGAGTCATCTTTGTACACATCAGGATGATCAGTCAGTCTTTCTCCCTTCCTACCTACCACAACATTATTTCCTCTTTAATTTGCAATTCAAAAAATAGAAAAGAAAATCATCCCATGCTCAAAATTCTACCGTGGCAGAAGACAAAAATGAGTCACTGCGATGTTTCAGTCTCTCCGTAGTTTATGGACCAAGAACAGACAGAAAATTGTTGTTATTTGCCAACCAGTTTTGTTCTATCAACACTCCTACAATGAAGAACCAAAATAAAGAAGTCTTCAAGTATACAGATACAAGAACCTAGCAGTGCATATCACCAGAACCACTTCTAGACTAAGGGAACAATTTTTTGGTTTAATTGCTCAAAGCTCTACAGTCACATTTGTTTGTGTTCCTCTAGCATAATATAGAGCTACAGCAGATTTTGACCGTTGACAGTGACATGTAAAGTAAGACTTAGCAATCATCAGATATCAGATGAGGGAGGAATCCATACAGAATTTCTACTATAAGTAACGGGTTATCTACTTTTAGGAAAAAAAACAGTTACTTTTTCCTGGGTTTAGGTATTGGAGCAGGTTGCCCAAACAGTTTGTGCAGTCTATCTCCATTCTTGAAAGTATTAAGACTTGACTAGTTAAAGCCCTCAGTAACTTGGTCTGTCCTCACAGTTGACCCTGCTTTGAGCAGGAGGTTGGACTGAATGACCTCCTGAGGTCTTTTCCAAACTGAATTATCCCATGCCTCTATGTTCCATTGCACAAAAAAAACCAAATAAGCAGGATTATCCCCCAAGATTTCAGTGCTGCTTCGTCTTGTTACCAACCTGCATAACCCAGAAGTTACCTTCATGATTCACATGTATGTGAATTAAGAGGCAAAAGGACAAAGATGGGGCAAACAGGAAAAAAAGAAGGAATTTCTACCTCTTTCCATTCAAAACACTGCTAATTCAGAAGTCTGTTTCCACCCTGTCGGTAAACAGCCCACAGTGAAAACAGGAAGCCGTCATAATTTGATGCAGAATAAAATACTACACTTTCTTATTATGAAAGTTGGATCTACAACCCTAAGAAGCATCAAACATCACAGATGTTTCAATCATAGAACAGTTACACGATTTCATGCCACACTAATCCATAAATGAAGTAGGCAACAACAGCCAAGATTCCTCATTTGTTCCTGTATTAAGATGGTCCGTAACTACAAGCCAATCTTCAGCATAATATATGCAAAATAGCTTAGCTGTAGTCTGCTGTACTATTTTATAGACAGTGTAGAAAGCTGCATGAGCTCAGTTTAAAAGCTACATCCATGCTGGTCGGTTGCAAAACTTTCAAAAATACCTCAATTTTTTCAAGTTTTTCCTCCCTAAGTAATTGTTAATTTATAGTTGCATCACTATGAAGACTGGCCAGATAAATATTTTTACATACCATTTACATCACTGATTAGCAATAGATTATACATATAAATCCAAATATGATTGCTGAATAGACTGCTTGTCTTGGCCTCAGTAATTTATGGGGAACATCACTTTTATACAACAAAACAACAAAGGAAAATTGTGCAAATTCGCTTCGTAGATAATGTTTGAAATGAAGCACATATTGAATTCTAACATACCGACCTTCTAGACTTTGGATGGCCAAGAGCATCCTGAATTCAATCACCTGTCACCTTTCTATTTATGGCAGCAAATTTCTTTTAAAGATGTATGCACATACACAGAAACGTATGTACATACATATGTCATTTATATAAGGGGATGCAGGTATATAGACCATAGAACATTCTGCGGAATCACCCAGATCACTGGAGCTGTGACACTGTAAAAGGTCTCAGGAGATCCCTGTAGCATAAGTACAATATACTCTGGCATACCCTTTTTCCAAGTGCTCTCCAGCGACCAAATGATGCAAAGATTCCTTTCTGAGGGGTCTCATCTCCTTGGACTGCGGAGATGTACTTAAAACTGAAGGCTCCTACACACAGGGAGGAAGCACTTGACCTGTTGGCAGAGGGGACATATTTTGGACACAACAAAACCGAGTGACACCAATACTTACTTGGCAGGCATTATAAATCAACTGGTGTTCCAATTTTTTGATCCCTAGAATCTGCTGAAACATTTCATAAAGCTGTTCCTTGCTCAGAATCAGCTCCGATACAGCACTTAAGGCCATTCTATTCGGTTGTTTGCAAAAGTCCTCTTCTCCCCTGTATATGGCATCATATTTGGCTAGCCAAGAACTTAACACTGTCTCTTTGCTTAATCCATCGATTTCAGGCAAACTTCGGACTCTCTTTTCTATGTTTTTCTTAAAAACATCTCTAAAGTCATTTGCAGAACATCCTCCACTGTGGACCATTCTTGCAACCCGGTCACTCTTGAGAAATACCTTTTAAAATAAAAGAAGAGACAAAAAAGAAACAGAAAAAGTTAGGCATGGACATAAACACAAAATAATCCCTTATAAAGGGATTAGAACCTAATATTTTGCTTTTATGTAAGATCGCTTTTTATGGAAGAGTTATACAGGCCAAATTTGCTATATTTTTCATAAAGAAACAAGTGATTATGTTGAAAAAGTAAGTTTCTGCATCGAATATGTACTTTAACTAAGTAGCTTTTAAAGTATTTATGCATAAATTTACAACAGCTAAGCTAGAATGAAGTTTGAATTAACAGCAGCTAATTTAAAACTTACCTACAGGATTTAATTAATCTTTTCTCCATGAAAACCACAGAAGTCTAAAGTTACTTGCAAATAACTTATGAATAAGCTACACTGTCTCAAAACTCAGGACCATGAGTTAAAATATGATCTTTAAGCCAGCCAAGAATCTCATGGAAGATGAGACAGAAATCCATGGAAAAAAATACTAGACAAATACTACAATCAATATTAATAATAGAGAGAAGAAAGACTCAAAGATACAGAACTGGTTCTACTACTGTAGATACAATACTGTAGACACAAGATGGGATTCTCTGTGTAAAAAACCCAAACAGAAAGCAGCACAAAAAACCTCCCCCAAGCACACATACTCTAAGATATGACAAGGCAAATTACAACAACAAACCAATTAAATCAGCATCAGCATTCTGTAAGAAATTTTCAGTGTTCAAGGATGCTTGCATTCAACTCTTCTAACACAGGATTTGGCAAGGTTGATCTTTCCACTGTGTGTGGCCAGGTCACTTCTAGTAGCAAGTCACATGAAACTGTTCGTCTACAACATGCAACCAACAAAAAGATGACCACTGCAGCTTGATCAGCCGTGTAAACAACCGATGTGTGCCTTGGACAAGGGATAAACTGCATCATGTCATTAACTGGCTAACTTGGGGAGAACCACCTGGCTTCCTGCAGCGAGGGAGATGGGTCGAGACCCTCCGCCCTGCAAGGCTTGGCTGCTGGGGGACTGCTTGGGTGCCACACCAACACCCCGAGCACAGATGAAATACAAAGAACAGATGTGATACCACATAGTCTAAATAGATTTCCCACCCATCACCTTTCTGATCCTTTGCATTAATCAGATGCTATGAAGTGGAAGATGAGTTAACTGTGCATTTTCAGAGAGTCAGTCACCAAGAGCTATGAAAACGCAATGAGTGGAGATGAGAGCACAGTAGAGCTCTGACTCCATATACTATCACATGTTGGAAGACAGTGCACTTAACAACCAACCTAGAATACTACTGTGCTTCATTTGGAAAATACAAACCAGAGGAGTAGGAGAGGAGCTAAAAAGCTGAGTAGAGAGGAGTACACAGGTGGAAACAGACCAAGAAAACCATATTCTACAAGTTCCAGTGCTTGTTGATGCATGTTTCCCTGTAGCATATTTTAAAATGCAGCTACTTACAAAATATCTCTTTCAACAGATATCCTAATTGATATTGTACAGAAGGCTGCAGATAAAGCCTAAAAGTACATGCCCAACCAGATTATTAAAAAAACCATCACCAATATCTGCAAATAACATTTTATGCTTTAACTGTACCATGATGGATTTCCTTTCTTGGAAACATAAGTAGCTAAGTTTAAATTCTCATCCACAACGGGACCTGACACGGTTACTGTCAATTAATGCTGATACTAATTTCCTGAAAATGCTACACAAATATTGAATCTCATTTCAAAATAAATAATAATCAGAAATTCCACTCAGCAATAAAACTTATCAATGCAAACAGGTACAAGGATATTAAGCCTTTCCTTGATTTAACAGTCTGCAATTACAATTGATTCATTCCTCTGACAGCTTCACTGGAAAGCAAATAAGAAAAAAAAATATTTAAAAAAATAACTTCAAACTAACTTCAGCTACTTTGTTCTGCTGATAAACAACATTAAATCTTCCATCACATTAGTTTGCATACTCAATGAGAGAAACCAGATGCAGAAGAAAGACTGAAATTAAGAATATTTGTAGGCTCTTCACCCTCAAAATCTCATGTTTATCCAAGATTACACAACCCTACCTACTGTTAATATAACTAGATCAGTCTAATTAAAAAAAAATACAATCTGCAAAATACATGCTGTAAGATCATCAGAATACCATTCACCTTTCATTATCTTCTTTCGGTCATATTATTCAAAACCATTAATCCAGAATGCAGGGGCTGAAAAGCTGCTAGTGCTTCCCTTGACTGATGAACCAGACTAATTCAAAATTTACTTCCGATTTTGAAGTTGACTTTCCAGGAGATTGCAGGAAAAATCTGTTCCATTTTTTCAACACTTACCCGTGGAAGGGAAGCATTATTGTAACACTTGGTGCCCACAACATTGCCAAAATCATGGCATGTTCATGTTAGGCAAAACCACAGGTATGTGCAAATACAAAATACAATTTGCTTGTATCTCTGACCTTAAAATGTTCCCTTCTGAAGCATATTTTTATTAAATTTTCAAAAATTATTCCAAGATCAGTCTTTCACAAAAGATATGCTGGATATTGAAGGAAATTCCTCAAAATATAAACCCAAGGTGTGAATAACAGACTACAAAAAGTACATGGATGGTTCTGAAAAGGAATTAATTGGACCTAAAACACTTATTGTATTACTCCTTTTTGAGTGGCAGTTTACCAAAATTTTTCCTGAGGGAAAAACAATGTAACATCATCTTTAAAATAAACTACTTGTATTTGAGATAATTAAAAAGTAATAATAACATTTGAACAGAAAGAATCCATTTTCAAGACTTTGTTTACAACAGAAAGCCATAAGAGAATGGAAATTCAGTTAGGAGTCTACCATATGTGCCTAAAATTTGATACAGTAAGACGCATTAAAAAGCTATTAAATGTCTCGTTATTCCTGTTCCTGAAAGACATATGGTACACTTCATGTTAAATGCAAACTCCTTTGCTTCAGCTATATTTCTTGAGATTTGTCTCAGTTTCAAAGCTCTTCTGAGCTGTTACATGGTTGCTTTTTTTTAAAAAAAAAAAAATCTAAATAGCAGTTTATGGGAATCACTACTATATGGAGAATGGTATGTCATCAGTTTCATGTCAATGGAGTTGTTCACATTGTTGTTCCAGAAAGTCCATATGACTGAGTATCTGTGGGTCCAGAGTTGAGGGATACATACGTGTTTTACAACACTGGTGGAACTTTCTTGGCAGCATTCATTTTTACAATGAAATATATAAGCTTTTGTAGCTGTCTTAACATAGTCCGCCCCTTTTTCTTCAACAGGAATTACATGCGCAGACCGATCATCCCCATTAGGGAAAATATTTGTGTTGATATCTGTCTTTAAAGGAAAATACTAACTACATTCACTAAATTGTTGGCTCTCTTTTCCCTTTATTCCTGTACTTGGATTGTCTGATCATTAAACTTAGTTCTAATTAAATGTTCATTCAAAAACTTTCAGTGTTAAAATGTCACCTCAAGTCTCTCAACAGTAGGGGGGAACTGGAGAGAAAAAAATATTAGAGGTTTGAATGTAAAATATAAAATACCAGAAAAAGTTACTGTGGGGACAAAGAAATCTATTTTTACAGAAAACTAGATTTGGCAGATCAGCCATGATCATTTGGAAATCCTTGTATTGTTTAGAAATAATTTGACAAGAGTCAATGTTTTTAATGAAGTATTTCCTGTTTCTACCAATGTTTTCTGGACTTCCTCAAAGAAATCCTGGAGTGATGCTCTTTGTCAGTCAGCACTTGAACTTTTAGTATCATTATTGGTTGCTTGAATCTAAGTCAACACCAAGTCTTCATGTTACCCACTGCTAACAAACTATCAAACACCAAAAAGAAACACATTATTAACATATACAATGCATTCAGGAAAAACCAGATAGTTAAAAGACAGGTTTTGATGGCCCCAATATATCCTTTTTGAGGAACTTTTTCAATTCACGTTATTAAGAGTCTTTTAAAATACTCTTGGATTGAGCCATACCTACAGCCTTTGATGGATAAAGTTATCCTCATATCGTAACCATTCAAAGACGATCAGGTAAGGAATTAAAAAAAAAATCCTCAATTTCTTCTTCCCTTATAATTACAGTAACAATTATCATTTGCATCTACCTACTGAAGCATGGTTTAAATTCACTTTTTTCCATCATTATACATATACTGTTGCAAATGCTAGTAAAAAGCTTAATTCAAAACAGTCTTTAGCACTAGATAGTTACATTAAAAGTATATTTCTGTTTAAAGATGAAAAATCATCATTTAGCAGTGCCTACAACTTGAGAAAACATTGGAAATATTAAACAAAGAATTGCTTTTACATCTTCTAGCACATATCTTTTGAATAACATTTCTATTTATTGAACATCATATCAAATTTAACTAACTATATACGTAGGCAACACAAACATGATAATCTTATTCTCTACTGTAAAGCTTAGAAAAAACTATAAGTAATATGCAAAAGAGCTCAGCTGTAGATAACTTTTCCCTTTTCTTTGTAAACTGATTACATATGAGGTCCATTAGGCTATGCATTACAAACTTTTATATGTGTTTTCTTTCATTTAAAAGACATACTGATGGAGTTTTCTATTAAGGTCACCTTTTTAGCCAGTTTGGAAGAAAAAAAAACCCAACACAATAGTTATGAGTATCTGTAATGTTTCCACCAGTTTGTATAAGTGGTGTTATTAATAAAAAATAACATTTTGTAATTCTGCTACACATACCAGTAAAACACGACCTTTCAGCTACTTGCTTATATATCGGTTCTAGCAGAGCCTGACTCAGTTCTAGGCACAGGACCAACTGGCAACACACTAAGCTTTTGTGACCAAATTATTTTACACGTTCTTTTATTCTCTGGCAGAAAACTTTGCAAAAGGGTTTGATAAGGAGAAAATGTATGATCTAAGCCCCCTCCCCCCCTTTTTTAAACAGAGGGTTGAAAAAACAAGTAAACAAAAAATGTGTGCTCTAAACAGTACATTACCTCAAAAGGGAACAATATCTATACATTAGGCTTTTTAATCAAAATTTCACTTTCATACTAACATTCTCTTCCAAAGTGAAACACGGAGAGTACCTCCGCCCCCATTTTTAATTGCAAAACTGTGGTCGACAATACAAATCTCTTGCAGAACATCACTGACTTCTGTGATATATTCAGTGCTATAAAATAAAAATCCTGGGTTTTGTAGACAATAAGTTATAATGGAACACTCTTTTCACCATAAAATTGCCTTCTTATTAACCATGTGATAACTGAAATTTTAGTTTCAGGGAATATAAGTGTGTGTATATATATATAAATATAGAAATGCATGTGTGTCTATGTAAAGCATGTGTGTATACACACACACACACAGAGAAAAGCATTGCAGTCAGTCATGTTCATCCATTATCCATTCTGAAGAGAAACTGAATTCAGCTATGACTTACTGCTTCCTATGTTTTGAGAATAAGTTTTGTGTGGTTAACAGAGGATTTTGTTTAAGCAAAACTTTGTTTGCTCTTTTAAAATTCAAAAGGGTACTGAGAAGGGCAGAAGGACCACAAGAATGATTTCTCAGTCTCTGAAAAGGAAACTCCTTACTCACCTGGCCCCTTTACACCTTCAAGTAGTGCACCTGCACCAACATTCTCCTCTTCATTAAGCAAAGCAGCACTGGGAACTTCATTTGCCACAAGAGCAGCTAGAGATTTTTCTTCATTTTTAACAGTCACCACTGTTCCTCCAGCTTTGAGGAGATCACATTTACACTCTAGACACGTCCTATGTCTTAACAGCCCGGGCTCAATGTATCTCTCCTGGAAAAGATGGCTGCAGCTCAAAATGCACACTATGTCTCTGGGACAGTAAACTTCTAGACATACTAGATATCATCTGAATCAGCTTCCTTTACAACACATAGTTCAAGTTACCCAATAGCTTTTTTCACTTCCATTCAATTCTGGCATTACTGGATACAAGCTCCTGGTATCCTGCATGTTCCAGCACAGTAGTAGGTGTCTGACGGATGCACTCGACCCCTTGACCAAACTAGCAGTAGCTTGGTACAGGGTCCAAAGGAGGTAAAGGCCTGAGCTGTAGCCAGCCCAAGAACTCCTCGAGTTCCAATCTGTACTCTGAAAACTCAAAGGAGCAGAGTGACACAGTGAGCATTGACACATACGAGCTCAAAGTGCTGATCATGCGATTAACACATGAATAGTGGGTAGCTTTTCCAAGACTCATTTATCAAGGAACAAAGAAAGCTGTGGGAACAAGGAGTCTCATGCATACCTTTTCCATAACATGTAATTTGCCTGCAAGCCATCCCTTTATTCTATAAATGTGACAGCCTAAGTGAGTCGTCTTTGAGCTCTCCTGGCTAAGCAGCCTGGCTGCATGGCAGTGATCTCCCCTTGGGCTGGGACACCTCTCAAGGTTGCGCCTCAAGGCAGAGAGAGACTTTTTACCAATGGCAGATCTTTGGCAAGTAACCAACATCATGCACAACCTTGCATGATGATATCTTTGATTTTGCCTTGGTAACTTTGATTTGTGACTTGGTAACTGTCTTGAGCCTTGGTAGCTTTGAATCACCGTTCAAATGATTGTGCCGTACAGTAATAGAGTGAACCTTGCCATCAAACTTAATAAAGTTGCACTTTTACAACATCATATTAAAACCAAAGGCTAATGCCTTTGACAGGGGTTCTTTAAGCAATCTAAATCACCCGTTTGCGACCAGGTGGAATGAAACACCACAGCCCTTTTACATGGAGAGGGTCTCTCAACAATGGTTCACCCCGGAGTTGTGATAGTTTCCTACTTCTATTGCTATGGATTACTTGTATGCCATTCTAAACTAAGCATAAAATGTCTTTGTCTTCCAGACAACCAGTCACAACCATAATAGTATCCTCTGCACCAGTGTAGACCATAGGAAATGTTTCATTACCTACATTTAGACATTTATAAATGATTGCACCAATTGCTCCAACTGATGCTGCACATTTAATTTTGTTTGTGAAAGTACACTATCTCCTTCTAATCAGGACTACCCAGGTCTCTCTTTCTGTTGGCCTCCTGAAGCTTGCTAAGGAGCTGCAAGCACTGCAGTGTGGTCATTTGGGTAGCACCACCAGTCCAGACACATTCTTTAATGGTGAAGTTCTTCCAAAGACTCTACCAGGTGCTGACTCCCACACTGTCCTCTTCCCAGCCTGGACCAAAACGCTTAGGCAAGCAACTCCCAATCCATGGGCTTGTGATCAAAGCAGACAGGGCACCATCAAGACTGCAAAGGATAACCACAGGGAGGATGCGGTCTCTCTTCTCCAAGCCCCAGTCACATCCTATTCATGAAGAAATATACTTTCAGGGTTTTTCCCAGTTGGAGCTTCTCAGAGGCTCAGTCTGCTGGGAGTTGTATTGCTTCACCATATTACTGCCGCCAGCGACGGCACTACTGCTCTTTAGCTGGTAGGATTCTCCTTGGGCAGGTGGGAGACACTTCTCCCTCCTGCCTTCTGTAGGGCTGCCATGTCAGTCTCCCATGCTCTGGGCAGAGAAATAAGACTCAGAAGATTTCAGTGAAGGTGGGGATAGACCCACTGTCCCCAAGATAACAGCTGCCCCAATTTCATTCGCTTGTCGTTGTTACTTACTATACAATACTTTAATCCTACATTCATTGAACTTCAATGCCCCCAACATCAACCTTTAGTTTAATCTCTTTTTCTCTCAGGAAAAAAATAAAAAGTGCAAATTTTGCTGTAGGGCATGTAAGGAAAGTTAGCCTCTGACAACATTACAAATTCCACCTTTGAAGTGTTTCCAGAGCTTTCAAACCATATCCCACATATAAATTATAAGCATATTGCCATACGAGGGTCAAACACTGTCTCTCCTACACCGGTTTACACAGACTGACAAGCCAGCTAGTTTGTTACCTAGATCTCCCATGCATTTATTCATGCCAATGTACTGCAACTGATGTTTGGGGCATCCTTAAAGAACACTAACGTTAAAACTGAACTTTTTCATATAAGAAAAAAGGTTGTCAGCTAAGGCTTACAGATAATTCTCTTTGAAGATTTTTTTCAGGAGGACCCTATCAACCAGACAGATACACAACTACTGAGGGCAGCATTTTGTCCTTTTTGTCCTTAAGGAATCATTCTTGTATTAAAGGGTAATGTTTGTTTGTTTGGTTGTTTTTTTTAGTTTAAGCTTGCTTGAAACAAAGCTAGAACTATATTAAGATTAATGGCAACTATGTCATATTGGAAATTGTCAACTAAAACTAAAAAATATAAATGAATAGAAGTACCTCTTTGATAAAGACTGAACAAGGGCAAGGAGGACTCTGACAGAAGTCCAAGGAACACCCAAGTTTGTGAATGCTTTTCAGGTTTCTGATGTGCTTTTCTGATGTGTTCTCCACTGAAGGTCCTGATCTACTACTTACAGTTATCACAACTCTTGAGTTTATGACCCACAGAATAAATTTTTTTAAATGGCCAGCAATTTTCAGGATTAAATTGAGCTCTAAAATACCTGCAAAAGACAATAATTCTCTTTCTAGGAAATAAAAGACATTGAAATAAGTTTCTTATTTAAAAATTTGATGTGACATGCATCATTATGCAGTGCTAGAAGCATTACTTGACATAAAACAAAACACAGGACATTTACTGTGTGATATTAAACAGCACTGTTGCTGCTACTGCAGCAGCTCCTCAAAGCCTCTCATACAAAAGCTCATTAGCAACTTTCATCACAGTCAACAGCTCTCACCCACTTTTTAAAGTCCTTCCTGCTCCATAGGAATAAAAATGTTCCCCATTTCAGTCATTAGTGTGAGCAATGTTTTCTGGGACCAGCTCACACAGCCCTCAGTAGTTCTGCTGTAGTCTGAAACCGCATAATGCATCGCACCCTAGAAACATCCTCCAGGCACTATTTTTTTTTTTTTTTTTTAATGAAATTATCAGAGTCAATGGGCCATTTTTCTTTATCTGTGTAAGTCTTCAGAACAGAGGCCTTATCTTCAGGTAAAAGCAACAGATACTCAAATTTTAAGAGATCACACAAATCAATTCTTATTTCTCTATTTAAGTATTTCTGTCATGATTTTGTTAATCACAGGTTTCCTCTAAAATATACTACACTGTACAGGTTTCCCTAATTCAGGGGGGGAAAAAAAAGCTGAAATAAAAAAAAGTCTTAAGTTTTGGTTAACAGCAAATGTTTTGTTTGCTTTTAAAACCTCCAAAAAACATCACATTACATTAAGGTGAGAAAAGGAAATAAAATTTGAAGTAATAAACCATCATAATCTGAAGAGGCATAATCTTCATTTAATATTTTTCCTCACTTTTGTTTTTTAAGTTATGTTTACTACCCTTCTGGAGTATACTAAGCTATGATTTCTTCTTATCAAGAGTAATGATTCAGAAACCATCACAAGTCGAAATCTTTAGAATGTTTACTTTTTTTTGTTTTCCTCAACTCTTTTGGGCAACATCATAGCTGCTCATTGGACATTTCCCACAGTCTCACAACCAACTATCTGTAAAAAAAACAACCCACCAAAACCCAAACTCTTGCAAATTAAAATGTGTGCTACTTCTGTAGGCTTACATGGTTGCAGGCATACTACACAACACTGTGCACTGGGATTTGTTTCTTTTCCTCCTTTTTCAAATTGGCACAAGCAATTGCCCAAAGTCTTCACAAATATCTGTTCCTAATGGCTACACATTTCACAGACTCATGTACTGCAATGTTCGTGCCTTGGGCACAAGAACAAACAGAGCTATAGTGACAATCGCCATAAAAAACCCACAGAACTATTTCACCCAGCAGCAGTGTTTTCTCCTGGACTCATCTATTAAAGTTATCCAGACGCCCTTCTGGAACAAGCATATTTATCCTCCTTTCAAGGCTGACAACAGCAACAATAGTTTTTGCACCCTGGTGAGACATAGCAAGTTATGTACTGTTGCCTGTATGAGCATAGTTGTGGATTACTTTAGCAATATCTCTACTTGTTCCAGCCGCTGCTGTCTTCTCTTTAAAAGCACAGTCCCCCCTCCCACCGAGCCCCAGAACCCCCTGGCTGTCTGAAGCGTGTTGAGGGACTTTGTGCACCGTGGTGTCAGCCCTCGGGTGGTACCAGCACTGGAGGAGTTATTCTCCAACTATCACCTGGATGTACAACTCCAAAGTGGTCCAGCTTCCCTCCTGAGTGACTTTGCTCACACAGGCAAGGAATGTTCGCACAGTTCGAGATCTGTGAGGACTGATCCACAGCCACATATTGAACACTAGCAGCCGGGAAGAGGCAAATCCTCTTCCCCAGAGGTGAGGCTCAAGTAGCTTCGTGCTAGACTCCTGAATGAGGGTAATTACAAGCCAACAATTACAAAAATGACTTTTCATCTTCCAGTTGTCTATGGCAGGGAGAAATTAGCTGATAAACAGGTAAAAGTACAGCAGAAATAGATCTGCATATTTGAAAATGTGATGCTTGGTTTCTTGAAACATAAGAAGCAGCCTGCCGTCAGAAGTAGTTTCTGTGTAATTCTGTGTTCAATAACAGGACTGGGACATCTGACGTGCTGCTAGAGAGAAAGCACTGCTCCCCCTGCGTATTGCTTTCCTTCTTGGCTAGGATATTTTAAGTCTGCTGTAGACACTGCTGTGAGGTCTGAAATCACACCTACACAGTCCACTCACCATTCCTATTTAACTGTGGAAATAAATGCATAAATGTCACTGGAGAGTGCGCAGTTTCTGTAAAGGCCTAGGCTTTTCTATCCAACAGCTCTCTCCTGCTAAAAAAGCCTTATTATCTCTCTAGATGCTCTCAAGACCTTCAGATATAGGAGAAAGAAAAGACTGCCCAGAGTGGATCTAGAATAAATCATTAAGTTCAACAGTTCAAAACCAGAAATGGTACTCTAGCTGTCAGCCTGCCCAGGGGAAGATGTTAATTATCATTAGGTTAAAACCTGAACTCCATGCCAGACAGAAGGCCTTTTTGACACCTATCTTTTTAATGTATTGACTGATACAGACCATAAACACAAGCGAAAGTATTTTACACTGAACAATGCACAACCCCAAAGGCAAGGTGAAGAGTTCTATGCTTTGAAGCACACATTTGTGTGCTTGCAAGTTAAATGCAGGGGTTGTCTTGTCCCCAAGCCAGACAAGTTACCAACAACCTATTCTTAGGCTATTTTCCCAGTTTATTCAAGTCTTGGCAATTAAAGCAGACACGAAACTATTTCAGCATAGAGATACAAAGCAGAGGTTTCCCTTGATCACGTAAGGAACTTCTTCCTCCACTGCATAAGGCCGCAACATGCTCACTGTCCTTGGTTATATCGATCACCATCTACTTGGCAAAGAAGTCATTTGCAAAGCCTCTTTTTGCCAAAGTGCATTTTCTTAGTTAGTAAAGTGAAATTCAGCAAACATTAGGAGCTCATCAACACACTGCTTCCAGAGTTTCTTCCCTCTTTACAAAAGAGCTGAACACTTGCTCCCCACTATGCTGATCTCACCTGACCAGATCTCCTCCTTTTTGGGGACCCATGGAAAGCTTCAGGTGGTGAGAATTTCAAAGGGTCTATTTTAGCTACCATAAGCCCAAAAAAGGCTGTTAACTTGAACGCGTAACACAGCATGCCTTGGAGATATCACTGAAAAAAGGCTTACACTCATTGTGCTATTGGTCCCATTCATTTTCCAGCAAACAAATTCCAGAAGGAAGGTGCCTGACCCTGACTATGAGGGAAGAAGGTGAAGGGCAACAAAAGCAGCTAGAAATAATTAAGCAGAAAGAGGAAACCGAAGATTGAAAGAAACAGACTTCAAAAAGGAAACATATATACACAAAAATAATGAGTAGCAAATGCAACCATGCCAAAAGGATTAGAAAAAACCCCATTTACTTAGCATACTTATTTATTTCACCATCATAGATGATGATTAGTTTATGCATAACCACCTCCTTTGGTACCTGCAAACCTGAGAAAAACACACAGCTGTTCAAAATCAATAGCTCACATTTCCATTTTCCTTGCTAAGGAACTCCACAATTTGCTGACTTTTTGGTATTTATTTAGTGCTGTACAAAATACAACAAAACATCTCTTACAATAGTGTTCATCTCTCAGGAGACAGTCTTTTAAATATAAGATCCAATTTCTTGCATTAACTTTGAGAAAAAGTGAAGTAAATGGGCAAGTACAATAAGGAAGGGAAAACAGTCCTTCATTGAATTTTCCTCTAGAGTCACTTGTGGTTCTGATTTTTATTCCACTTGACTGAAGATTGGAAGTTATGTAAGTGACAGTTTTCATCACTGGGATTGCACTGGGGTCATTTTGTCAGAGATGAAAAGAATTAGCTATTTCATTTCCCTATTACCATTAACGTTCTCCTGCATTAACCATTTGCACCTAAGTATGGATTAATAGCTTTTATTTTGAACAAACGTATTACCATATCTCTGTTTTCAAACATAATACCAGGCAGCCTATAGTCAGAGCAGCTCTGCTGAGATCCTTTTGGTCCCTATTCCCCACCACCATCCTAAATACTTTCATTTAACATGAGAAAGACACTGTTTCAGAATATATTTTTCTACTCATCAAGATCAATTTTTCATTTCCAATTTATATTCTGCCAGTGCAGATGAATGCTCAAAAAGCACATGAGAAAATAGCAATTGGGCTGAAGCCACCTGAAACATCATCACATAACATTAATTTTTTTTCCTGTCTCTGTTTTAGCAACCAAAAAAGTATCAGCAAACTGTCAATTTAAGCAATTTCCTTGTACTCTTTAGTTTTGGTGGTTTATTTTTTGGTGGGCTGGAAGGGGCACTGTTGGGCGGGGAGAAAGGTTAAAGCATTGAGTTCACTCTGTGGTCTAAGGCAACTGGAAAAGAACTGACATACCATGAACACTGCAAAACTTGGATAGTCACTGGAAAACAAAGACAAGAATAGACCCCCTTAAGCCTTGCAATGCTTATTGATTATGTCTTATCTTTTAATACAGCATCTTTCTCCTAGTATGATCTCCAGGACTTAAGGAAGCAATATAGCGGCCCCGTCCCATCTATGGAAAAAACCTTTTTTGCATCCCATGAAGGCTGACATCATTTTAACAGTATTTTTGAGAATTAGACATAGGGTGTAATGTCTAAACTCTCAGCAAAGAGAAAAATGGAAGGTACAATACTAAGACTTTTATCTGTATTTACGCACTAAGAGAAAGGAATCATTCAGAGGAGAACATGGACAAACAGCCCTACAACCACGTTTAGCTATGCAACTCACCCGTTTCAGACCTCTGTCCATGTCCTGGGAAAGGACGTACTCATCCAGAGGACAACTCCGAGCACTTAACTCAGGCTCTGCTCCGAAGCACTCCCTGGAAGAACTTCTCTCTCCACAACGAGGACAGAGAAGCTCACAAAGATTCATTGCCCAGACTGCTTTACAAAGCATCTTGAGGCAAGGGGTGCGAATGCTTTCCAGAAGTTTCTAAACTGGCCTAACAGAAGACTTCAAATAATTTTGGAAGAAAAAGGATGGAACAACACAGTCAAGTTTAATTGCAAGTCTATGTGATTGATAATACTTGCTTTGTGATGGCAACATATTTGGTGTTACAGAAATTGCCTCCTTGCCCCCCCCAAAAGACAATCTGTACTTCAAAGTGTTTCTGTTTTAAGAGGAAGACATGAATAACGAAATATGAATGCAAGTGCAGGCAGGGACAATGCATCATGAAAATGGGAGTACTTGGGGAATTGTTTGTTTTGTTTTTACACTTAAAATGCATTATTATTTGTCTGGATATTTCTCTTACAGCAATACCATCTCATCACTCATTATAATGCACTTCTATCTGGAAAGTGGAACTAAGGTTATACAGAGCTGTTAGACACCAAGTCATTGGCATGTAGGATCTAGCTGTTAACTGTAGTCTTATAAATATTTTTATTCTGATACAACTTTCTTAAAAAGTCAGCCTTTATCATAAATTCCCTTCTCTCTCCCATTATGAAGTGTAATCATTGTGTGTCAAACAACAACAATACATTTTCCTTGATTAATTTTTCACAAGGGTGATCAATTCATGGTGTTGGTAGAAAAGTTATAATACACATAAAAGCTTCACAATGCATTCTGAATCTTAAATCCTTCTTTAGATTCAATAATCACCCAGCTGGCTACACTTTAGACAGCAATGCTTCAATGGGAAGATTAATGAACATTTGGTCTGCAGTTTAATCCCTCCAGATTTTAGCATGCAAAGTGCAAAATTTTATAAATTAGACTATTTTTATGCATTCCAATTATATGTCAAGGTCCAAATAGCTTTAACGGTAACTTTGAGGCTTCTTAGTCACAGCTTGGTCTCTCTTCAGAGTACTTAAGTTTTTGAAAATATTAATTCACGCCACTACAGTATTCTCTAGACCATTTTAAGGATTACTTTTCAATATATCATCTCAAGTCAGAAACACCTTCAGCTTCTTATTTATTTTATACAATCATCAGTTATTTCGCCTTGCTAGCAGTATATCCTATGGCAAAGATTTAAATAGGCAAACAACTGAAGACACAAAAGCGAACAGTAACTTCCCTATAGCCACACTGGCCAGTTACTGCCTCTACCTTTTACAGCAGCAATTGCTACCTGCCAAGCTCCCGACCTCCGTGGTGCCCATACTGTTCAGATATTGCATAAAGTCCAAAAGGACGCTACAGTTCAGGTAAGAAAATCTGCACCCAGGATGGGGCAACAGGGAAGACATTTTCCAAGCGGTTTTGTCCTCCTCCTTCAGCATTTCCACACCGGTGCCTTCCCTTTTCTGTGCTTCTGGAGCGAGATGCTGATAATCGCACAACAACTTATGAAACT
Source organism: Cariama cristata (assembly GCF_000690535.1). Taxonomy (NCBI): domain Eukaryota; kingdom Metazoa; phylum Chordata; class Aves; order Cariamiformes; family Cariamidae; genus Cariama; species Cariama cristata. The sequence goes on along the minus strand of NW_009615686.1, from coordinate 31,531 downwards.
TTATTTGCAGTTAATGGGGCAGTCTGAAATGATTACAGTCAGAGGTACCTCTTTCTTAGAGGTAATTTTGGTTGTTTACCAAGGGAAAAAACCCGAGTTTATCAAGCCAGTGTATTTCAAGATCCTGTGGACAGATTTGGTGGACAATTACAAACAGAAGCAGGAAAAAAAAAAAAAATCTTCATGGAGCTCTTATAATTGAGCCCCCCTCCAACCCCCCAAATCCCAGAACTTTTTTGCTTCACAGTTCCCAGCAATGAGTACAAGCTAGAGAACTGAAGATGGAAAAAGAAAGGAAAACCACCACAACCATGATGTTGAAAAGTTTTCCTTCTCCAGGTTGCTCCTAGTCTGGTTTCAAATTCACAGTAACAAGACTTCATCTTTTTCTCTTTTCTCCAGTTATGGGCACCGGTTTCAATAAAGCAGAAAGACACAGGAAGGTATGCTTATTTTTCATTTTTTTCTTTTAAATGCCAGTAGTAACTACAAAGATATTCCAACATATTTTCAAACTAAGCCAGTCAAGAGTTTTGGCAAGAAATGCAAATGGTATACATGTCAAATGTAATAAGCAAACAAACATTACCCTCCTGCTGTAACAACGGTGCTACTTACGCCAAGACAAGGCTTAAGTTATTTGGTTATTGTGACTAGCCTATTAGTCAACATCCTAATGCATTTTTAATGTGCAGAGAGAAGAGCATACATCTCTTGTCACCTCTAAGGCTAAATCCTAAACACAGCAAAGCCCAACTCTGCTCGCAAATTCTTCTCATTTTAGTTTTTGTACTGTTATTCCACTCAATTTCTAGTCATAATTCCACTAATGCATATGATTTTTCATTTTTATTACAGCTTCTTCTAGACTATTCTGAAAACATATTTCCCACTTACTTTACCAAAGAAGCAGACTTGCACAGATCTAAGTAGGTTTTTTTATAAAAAAGGTAACTCAATTCTGTGTCAGGCTATTTGGAAACATTTGTACTGCCATTCGTCTGCCAACTTCTGAAACACATTACTCATACCAAGAGCCTTCTGCCATCTTCTAACACAGATTTTCTAATTTGATGGTCTGAAAAGCCCAGAATAATCCCTCAAGGTTTTTCATTTTAATCATAAATTTTATGACACCCAGAAACAACCTCCTTATCATGGTCACTTCTACAAATGTTTGTACCTTCCAAAACACTAATATTACAAACAGATTAACTTACTGTGGAATTTGCACATATATCTCAACCACTATTTAAATAATGAAAAAAATCAGTTAATAAAAAAAGCAGTAAGCTGTGTATTTAGAATTTGTATTGTTGGCATCGTTGCAGAACTAACGCTTCTGCTCAGTGAAATAATTCAGATTATTTCACGCTTACACTAAGAATTAAGCCCATAATTCACGAAACAGGCAAAAGGCTAGTGAATTTGAACAGGTAAGGGATAAAGATTAAGAGAAGGAACAAAAATCTAACAGGAGACAGCCTATTAGAAGGTAAGTCTAATACTTGCTGCAGTCACCAAGTCAGCACATAGCTGTCCAACAAGAGAAAACAGTGAACTCTCTATTGCCAAGTCAAGCAGGAAAGAGTTTTTCAAGATTCTCAGATACAAACTACAAAGCCCATCACATTGGACTAAAGCTGTGTAGCAGTGCTGCCATGTCCCAGAGCACGTGCCCACAGAGTAGCCACAAGTAGGAAGACGCACGCATCTACAACAAGACATGCAAGTTACAGTAAATACAAGCAAGCTGCCTCGATGTTACCTGGAGCTGCCCTCGTTCTCCTCACTCACCACATCAAATTGGTTTTGGCAGGTACTTCTTCACATGCTGACAGAGCCAAGTTCAACATCTTTAACTTCCAAGATAATATATATCTTGGCAGGTTGCATTTAGAATCTGTCTGCATTAAGTTATACCAAAAACCTTGGAGCTTCTAGGCACAGAGCAAGGTGCAGCATCATTCTTGTAATCAGGAGGCAATTAAAGCTGCAATGTCGTCAAGTAAGAGACTGGCAATGAACTGATCATAGAGGCAGCTCAAACACATTGTCAAAAGGGAGGAAAACTTCCCTGTCACTCAGCCTTTGATCTTTTGAGATGCAAAGAACAACTGACACCAAAATAAAACAACATCCAGCTGAGCAGCCACTGCTAGGTTTTAAAAAAACAAAAATTAAAACTTCAGCAAAGGCAGTTATGTCTTAAAGTCAGCAATAGAAACAGGTAAGTTTGACCAGATCTTCCTTTAATTTGAATAAATATTCATGATAGCTTTCCAGCAATTCTTCCCTGTACTTAATTAAAAGCAAGATGCTACTTTTATAACAGCTACCTTTACCTATGCCATTTGAGACAAGACTCTACACCAACTTTGTCCCAACTTCAGTTTAAATGGAGCACATCAGAAAATATCAAAGTTTCCAAATTCCAAAGCTATGTTTTATTAAAAAAAAAATAAAAAATTGAAATAGTAATCTAGGAGAAGGAAACTTTGAATACCAAGAACTCAGATCTACTGGGTAATCCAAATAAAACAGTTGTTGAACTCAAAACTTAACCCTCTGTCCAGCAGCCCTTCAAGGTAGACCTGTTTTCCCATGGTTTCATTTTATAGTCTAGAAACTTTCAATGGCTTCCCGGTCCCAGGGAAAGTTATTTTTCTCTATTGCCTGTTAGGCTGGGTATGCTCCCTGCGGGAAGATCCCTAGGAGCTCCTCCATCCAGGAAGATGGAGTCTCCCCTCATCAGAGGTCTCCCCCGACCCGGTGTGCAGCAGCCACTGAAACGCAGCCAGGTCCCTTTCTCTTGCCTGCCCAGACATGCTCCGACGTAACCGCTAAGCTGAACAAAGGCATTAAACCAGATGCATCCTGCACACCACTGTTTTCTTCATCAAAAATGCTGTTTATGAAGACTGCCCATTTATGAACATTATCCCCATTGAGGCATCTGGTAAGCAAGTCATAACGTGAGGGAAAAAAGTGGTTTTGTTGTATGTTAAACATTGCATGGTTCCAGTCCAAAAGTAGCTTAGGAACCCTAATTTGCTCAAAGTTTCTAGATATTATGCCTGTATTGATTATGCTTCATCTAGTGTTTTTTTGTTTGTTTTTAATTTTAGAGTAAACCTGAGGCTGGGCTTCCATTCTGCAGCATTCAGAGAAGAAACAACGAAAGGATTGGAGAGAGCTTCAAAATAATCCATTATACTGAATGGACTTTAGTCTAAATGCTATATAAGCAATATGAATTTCTGATTCCAACATAGGCGTAGAGAAGAAATCAATGTCATAATCTAAAACCCAATGGAACTGAGTTATTGACTTTTTCATCTTTTTAGTTGACATCATCTGGTATTCCAATTAGGATCAGAGGACGGTAATTCAGTTTTTTTCATTTTATCTGGTTGGGAGCTCTGGGAACACTGCAGAAAAAAGTTACATCTAGTCTGTGCAAATAGAAGAAAGAAAGAAACGTACTACAGATATGTACCCCAAGTGCACAGAGGTGGCTTCTCCCCTTCTCCCTCGACTTTTCCTTTTCTAGTCCTGCAGGTGTTTAATTGGGTTCACTTCACTTTGTGTCTTTATGTAAGAATTATGAGCTAACCACTACATGAAGCACATACTATTAAAGCTCTTTCACATGTCAGAACAGACTCATGATTATCCATACCTAAAAGTATGTGTGTGTGTTGTCTTTTATTAAAAAAAGAATATTGCTATCTCTGGACAAAATTTTAAGACTTCTGTTACAGAATACTGGAAAAAGGCGAAAGGGCATTGGAAATGTTGTCCAAGCATTTTCCAAAATACCATTAAACTAAGAGTTCTTCAGTGATCAAGTTTGAACTATTGTACGTATGTACATTAACACTGTCACCTAAATAATGACATCTAGCAAGGCCAATAATATTCTCATTAAATTTTCTCTGCAAATTATTAAAATATTAGGAACAAAAAGTAGTCTTGAGCAGAAACATTTAAGGCAACCTGAGACTGGTGGCCACTGAAAGGCAGCCAATACTCCCTGCCCAAATCCCTCATCAAGTGTTCAGTGGCTGTCTTTCAGTTGACTCAAATCTGCTGACGATCTCAGTTACATGACTCAGTCATATAAATCAAGGAACAGATCCAGCTGAAAATTAACAAAAAAGCTATAATATTTGAAACAATCTGCTCCATCCCTCTGCCCGTGAGTTAATTTTCAGACAAATCTGGCTCACAGCATGGCTATGCAGTGGGGACATCGAGACATGGGGAGAGAAATCCTTCCACGGGCAGTTTTGACTAAGGTTGCCTTAAATGAATCCTCGAACTGCTATGTTTGAAAACACTTACACACATTATTTAAATCATTAATTATTTATGTAATTGTGGCACACAGACATCAGAAGTCACAGATGCTGTCTATACTGCAAGGAGCTGGGGAAACTCAGGGACAGACCTCAGGAGGACCCTGGTGCTCTGATGGTGGGAATTTACCATGCAGTGGAAAGCCCCAACCTAGGTGCCTCCATATGCTAAACCAGTGTACCATGGGGTTTGGAATAACATTACACAGTGCACAGATGGCTAAACACAGATTAAAATGATCGTGTCTAAAAATCCTGTTCCTCTTCAGAGCTCAAGTGTCAAGCATCAAGTTGGAAGACCTAGCTTGTCTCACAGCCCTGAACACTGTCCTGGAGAGAAACAGTCAAATAATTTCTCCCAGACATAGATGAGAAGCCTCTTTATCCCCGATGCAAGGTGATGGGGGTTGGGAGAATGAAAAGTACATCTCCTATTTCCTAGAAGAATTAATTCTCCATCAGTGAGGAGACTGTCCTCAGTCAAGGAACCTTCTCCACCTTCCTACTACAGCCGAGGCAAGGGAAGTTGGCTCTCCAGATTAGTGATGTTACAGCATCCACCTGGGAGGAAGCAATCTGTATTCTTATTTCTCCTCCAAGGCATGTTAATCTGTTTTAACTAGTGATCTATTAATTTAAAATACATAAACAACAGCATGAACAAATCACTGGAGACAAGCCTTAAAGCAGATGAAATGCCAACAGAGTAGACAGAAAAACAGATAAAAAATTCTGGAGGAGCTCTTGCTGTTATAGTTCCTCAAGTCAGAAACTGCTTACAAGCTTGACATTATCTTGTTTTCATCATTGGAAAACAAATATCTGACCTTCTGAGCAAGGAAGCTTACCCAGTTACCATGTGTTAAGCCTGATAACTCAAGGGAAACCTAGCTTATATTTAACTAGTATCTCAAAGGAGGTAGCTATTCTGATCTTAAAAATGCCAAGCAACCAGCTCTTAGAGAAGTCCACCCAAAGAGCCAAAGAGTTAATCACCGTCACATTAATTTTGTTCTTGTGTCAACAAGAAAAATAGCTAATGAGCTGTATCTGGTTTTGCTAGACTAAATCTGGTTTAATATTAGTTATAGGTAGTAATTATAGAAGATGCTGAGGAACATCTTTGGGCTTTTGAATTTATAGCACACTTTTTTTCTTTGATGAACTGTATGAAGTGCTAAATCAAAGGCAGAGAATGTGCATCTTTGCCTTGGTAACTATGCCTTCCC